>NC_132862.1:14484334-14788501 GCF_048164855.1 Canis lupus baileyi | reverse complement strand
TAGACTCAGACACAGCACAACCTAGAAATGTATTCTCAATTCTTCATTCTCCTTTTTCATCTTACATGATAATTATCATGCTTCTTGTTTTGTATTTTAGTTATTAGGATAATGTCTTCAAGCCTTCTTTCAGATCAGCCCTTCTAAAACTTTACACCAAGGATTAAGAATCATTTGGATAACTTGTAAAAGATTCGGATTGCCACTCCCACAAACACTGAGTTCAAAGATTTATAGTGAAGGGCCTCGGAATCTGTCCTTTCAACACGTTCTCTATATTCTAAGTGTTCTTTGGTGTTCAAAAATGTTCCCTTTTCACCGATAGGCAAGTCACAAACTCTCCCTTTAAAACATTTTAGCTATATGCCAGTGTGTTAGAAAATTTCCCTAGGTTCCCCACTCTACTATCTATCATTTTGGCTATATTTGAACATTAACAAGGTCAAAGGGGCTGCAGCAACAAGTAAGTCCTCAAATCTCAGTGACTTAAAGTTTTACTTCTTCATATCATATGCCTATGCAAATCAGGTGTTCCACCTCCGTAGCTTAGCCACACCATATGACACATTACCTACAAGTTATTTTTAATATGGACTATATATCACTTGTCATGTTTCACTGGCTAGAAGGAATCATTTGACCCGTAATTTACTTCAAGAGAGATAAAATAGGAAAATCCCTGGGTGGCTCAGTGGTTTAGCACCTGCCTTCAGCCCAGGGCATGATCCTGGAGACCCAGGATCAAGTCTCACATCAGGCCCCCTGCATGGAGCCTGCTTCTCTCTCTGCCTGTGTCTCTGCCTCTCTCTCTCTCTCTCTCTATGTCTCTCATGCATAAATAAATAAAATCTTAAAAAAAAAAAAGGAGTCTTTGCACAAATTACAATGTCAATTACTTGGCTTTTAATAATATCCTACAACAAGTCCAGCTCAATATATCCAAACGAAGACGTTCTAGCATGATAATAATTATGACAGCTATCATTCCTTGGGCACTCAGTACATTTTTCTGGTAAGTGCCTGCAAGACTAACTTAATTCTTTTTTTTTTTTTTTAAGTGACCTCTACACCTAACTTGGGGCTTGAACTCATGACCCTGAGATCAAGAGTCACATGCTCTACTGACTGAGCCAGCCAGGTGCCCCAGGACTAACTTAATTCTTACACAATCCATGAGGTGGGTTTTATTAGCTACAATTTTTTGAAAGACACTGAAATTTTGGAAGGCATGGTAATACAATTTGCCCTAAAACTGCTACTTATAGGTCATAAAGCAAGCTATCAAATCAAGCCTATATCTCCAAAGCTTACTCTCTTAAAGCAATGCTTTATATTGCCTTGAAAACCACTTATTCAAAGTAATTTTTAAAAGCAACAATTATTACTCCCTATTGATTGTGGAATACAGTCCAAAATATCTTAGCATTGTACATAAAATAAGCCTTTCCTGGCTTATTTTTGTTAATTCTCCGGCCTACTCTATCATAATTGTACCTGTTTAAAAATTCTTTCAGCCATTAACAATATGTCTTTTCATTCTAGCCTGGACTTTTTTCTCACTTGGTCACTCTTCCTGCTATGCTCCTTATCTTATCTTGCTGATTCTCATCTATATGTCATATGCTACCTTAGACATCACAGTTATGCAAAAATATGAAGATATTTTAAAAAGAGTGTAAAAACTTAGAGAAAAATAATATTTTGAAAGAGAATCATTAAATTTGGTCAACAATATAGCTAACATCTTAGAGGGAAGAAATGGATGAGCAGAATACTACATTAAAACACATTGAAATAAAAATAATGTTGTAGAAGAGACAACAAGCTATGACATCCAGAAAACATTAATGGACTTTTAGGAAAGAACTTTGTAGAAATGAATGCAAAAAATGACTGTTAAAATAGAAAAAATTCAACAAATGGACTTAATAGCAATATAAATGTACCTAAAGATGACATTATTGAGCTGCAAGATAAAGGAATTCCCCCAAAAGGCAGTCTAAACATAACTTCAATTTCATTATACCATTTAAAAAGTAACAATAATTTCCTTGTATGATCATCCATCTGGTTAGTTCACACCTAATCATTGTCTTCAGTGTTTTCTTTAGTTTATTGGATCAGAAAACAAAGCCGTCATACATTTTAGTTTTTTGATAAGTCTCTTAGGTCTCTTGTATTTTATAGCTTTACCCTCCATATTTTACTTTTATTTTCTTTTTCTTTCTTTCTTTTTTATTATCCTTTTCTTTCTGTCTGTTCTTTCCTTTCTTCCTTCCTTTCTTCCTTCCCTCCCTCCTGCCCTCCTTCCTGTCGTCTTGCCTTTCTTTCTTTCTTTCTTTTTTTTTTGGTAGGGGGAGGTGTTGCTGTGTTTTAAAGAATTGGGTTATCTGTTATTCTATACATTTTATCACAGTCTTTGTTTTGTTGACATCATCTCTACTTTATCTATTAATATGTTCTTCTGTTCTATGTACTTTTTAGAAATTGGTAGTTAGATCGACTGGTTTAATTAGATTCAGTGTCTTTTTTTTCATGCCAAGTGTATGTGGTGATGTAGGTTTCTCTCAGGATGCAGGTAATACCTATTTGTCCTTATGAAATGTTAGCAATCATTGATTATCATGCCAAGATGCCCTTAATTAAAGTGTTTCAAAATGGCAGTGATTCTTTGGTTATCTAGAATGCTTCTATTAAAAAAACTATCCCCTCATCAAATATTTGGTTACCCTGAGGTACAGCTTATATAGGAAAGGCATGATCACTATTTGATTTTTTCTTTTTTGTCAATTTTCCAAACAATGAATTCCTTACCAATCTTTAAAGTTAACAAATGATTTTTTAGTGCCATTTTGAACATATTCTTGTTTCAAATCATTACAGATACTACCTATATTGATAACCTCTGTTTCTCATCTTTAGTTTATTCAACTTGGTTTCCAAGTCCTTTTAACAGGACTATTAGTCTTTTATAATTTCATGCTTTGTGGTATGAAAAGATGTTTTAGTTTCATCTTATACACTTCGTTGTTCCAGAACTAGAATACACATGATAAAAACTATCTAATACCCCCAGGAATAAAACAACCACCTCAATTAAATAGATATATTTTACTTTTACCAATAAAGTAAAATCAAACTTCTGAAATTATTCTATAAACTCAGTGCAATTATGGTAAAATACCAACGAGGATTTGGAATTCTAAAGTTTAAAAAAAAACAAAACAGGAAATGTGTGTGAACAGCCAAATCTTTGAAAAATTGTTCATAGAATGTATATTATTTATATCATTTTAATATATAACATGTTATATATTTTGGATACATACCAATAATATATGTTTAAACATATGAAAGACTACTATGCTAATTAAAAAATGAAAAATACTTTTGCCAAAGGACTTGGTAAAAAGAAAAAAAAGAACATGTTTTAATGGAAATATAGTTTATGATAAAATTGACAGTTCAAAAGGATAGAAGGATAGGATGCCTGGGTGGCTCAATCTGTTAAGCATCTGCCTTCTGCTCAGGTCATGATCTCTGGGTCCTGGGATGGAGCCCAGTGAGTCAGGCTCCCTGCTCCACAGAGAGTCTGCTTCCCTCTCTTTCTCTACCCCTTCCTCCCTCTCATGTTTTCTCTCTCTCAAATAAATAAAGAAAGTCATTAAAATAAAAACTTAAAAAAACAAAGGATAGGATAGTTTATCCAATAAATGTTAAAACAATAACAAGTTGAAAAAAATTCTTACCTCACATCCTATTAAAAAAATGTCAAATAGATTATAAGTCAAAATATATAAAACAAGTCTATAATACTACTAAAAGAAAACATTAAGCAACCAAAGTACACATATACATATTTTTCATTTTGATCTTCAGGAGGGCTTTCTTAGCAAGAAATAGCACTACATACGCTAAAAAATTGCACAAAAATTAAAACTTTCCTATGTCAATGGATATCACAATCAAAGAAAAGCAAAGAATTGAAAGAGAACATGTGAAATTAAAAGAAAAAATACATAAAAAGAAAAAAAAAAAGAAAAAAGAAAAAATACATATATCTATTGTAGCTGTCTACAAAAAAAAATTTAATAGGGAAAGAATAAAGAGAAAAATTTACAAAAGAAATAGAAATGCTCCATAAATCTGTAAATGACGTTCAAACTGACTAGGAATCAGAAAAATATTAGTTACTACTTTTTACATAAAATTGAATTAAATTAAGTGGATTGATAATAACTATTATTACCATGGATGTGGGGAAATGGGCCCTGAAATTCACTGCTGGTGAGAGAATAATTTGTATGGCTTTTTGGAGGGCAATTTAGAAGTACTGAATACAATTTTAAAGAAAACCATTGATCCAATAATTCCACTTTTGGGAATTTATTCTACAGAAATAGGCATTTATCCTACAGAAATACATTCATACGCCAACAAAGTTACATATTCAGGATATGTACCGCAATACAAACACTGGAAACTACTTAAATATCTCTCAGCAAGGGAGCAGTTAAATTATAGTGCATCCATACTATTTATTAAAATAAAGTGGTTAAAGAAAATAAGAAAATCTATACAAGTTTGCAGAGAATCCTATGTTAATAATTATTAATAGGAAAAAGCAGGCCACAGGAAAATAATGTATAGAATGTTCCCATTTATGCATTTTAAAAAACATATGTATATGCAAGTATACATAAAGATCTCAACCCAGAGAAAAGTCTTAATAGATACACACTACACTGTGAACAGTGGATACTTTCAAAAAGAATATTTTGTGCAGAAGTAAGGTTTCCTCTTTAGCTCTTTACACTTCCCAAGTTTTGCTTTTTGGTGTGTGTGTTTTTTTGGGTTTGCATGTATGTGTGTGTGTGTATGTTTAAAAGGACTATTCATCTATTTCTCAAATAATTAGGAAAAAAAGAAACTTGTTTTCCTCATGATAAAATTGCTCTGAGATGAAGCTTTTAATTATTTTGTAGCTGTAATTAGGCCAAGACTGAAGGTAGAAGAAGGTATACACTTTATCATTTATACTTAATCAGAAAGAAATTATCTGGTTGCCAAAACTGATCATTTAATGAAAATTAAAAAGCAAAAGAATAGAGTATCAGTAGATTCTGCATCCATATTTACTCTCAAAAAAGATTTGCATCCAAATCAGATTCTTTTAAGAGTCCAGGAAAAGAAATGATCTATTTCCAGGGGGAAAAAGAAGGGGAACACACACACACACACACACACACACACACACACACAGAGTCACATAGATATTTCTTGCAGTGATGTGAATTTAAAGATCTCCATTCCAGAAACTGTTAGTTTGGAGATTAATGTGCCTTAGATGGGTCACTTAATCTCTTTTAACTTCTATTTCTGCATTAACAGAGGAAGAGAGGAAGGCAGAGAGAAAGAAGAATGGAACAAGGGGCAGAAGAGGAGGAAGAAAAAAATAAAGAATTGCTTCTTCCCTTAGGGATTATTTTTTAAGATTTACTTATTTATTTGAGAGAGAGAGGGTGCATGCAAACGAGGGACGGGGATGAGAGAGAGATGAAATGGAGAGAAAAATCTCAAGCAGACTCCCCACTGAGCACAGAGCCCAACTGGATTTAGGGTTTAATCTCACAACCCTGAGATCATGACCTGAGTTGTAACCAAGGACAGACCCTTACCCTGCCAAGCCACTCAGGCACCCCAGGGATTATTTTTAAATTGGGTGTTTTACTATAGAAGTTTTCAAATACATAAATGTATAAAGAGTAGTTTAAAAACCCCATATGAAAAAATAAAAAATAAAAAATAAAAAAATAAAAACCCATATGCCCATGACCTAGTTTATAAAATTACCTACTCAAAACTAATCTTGTTTCATCTATACCTGACTCCTTTCCACCCTTTCTCTGGATTATTCTGACACAGATCCCAGACATCACATTATTCCATATACAAATACTTCAGCACATAGCTTTAAAAGATAAGAATTCCTGTTTAAAAATATAATCATAAAACCAACATACCACCAAAAAAGTTAACCATAGCTCCTCATTATTATTAAATATTCAGTCAGTAGTCACACTCTTCCAATAGTTTTGTTTTTCACATTTTTTGATGTTTGTTTGCTTGAATCAGTATCAAAATTAACTCCACACTTTGCAATTTGTTAGTATATCTATTAAATTTTATTTTAATGTAGAGTCCCTCCAACTAACCTCCATCCTTGCAATTTATTGTTCTGTAGAGTTTTTCACAGTCTGAATTTTTCTGATTACATCTCTATTGTATCAATTAACATGCTCCTCTGTCCCCTGTATTTCTTATAAATTGATTAGCCCCAATGGCTTGATCAGACTCTGATTCAATTGTTTGGAAAAACTACTATATACATGTATTGTGTGCTGCTATCAAGTACATAGTTTCTAGTTGTTGTCTTGTGATTTGGATAGTCATTAATTTTAACTGCCTAGACTCTGACTAGAGATGTACAATTTTGAAAAGAGCTATTATGTTGTAAAGTTTGCTTTCACAAGCTGGTAGGCTTGGTACTAGTCTCTCCAATTTACTAAAGAAACAGCTATAACTCAGATGTGAGAAGAATAAACCAGGATGAACCCAAACATCTTCAGCCAGCTTACTAAAACACCAGAAACATTGTTTAACCCATTCCCATTCTATTCTTCCATATGCTTTTTTTTTCCAGAAACAAATTTTTTTTGCTTTTCTTTTAGATTAGAGGAATTTTATATCTCATCCCCAAACTAATTTCCTGGTGGGGGGGTTGGTGGGGGCAGTGGAAACAGGAAACTGGTAGAAAAAATGCACAGATCATTTCTATTATGCATACATATGTGTCTATTTTTATATCGCTTTATGCCATATATGTTGGTCACAACAATAAATTTAAGAAACAAAATAAAAGGAAGAAAAATATCCTACAACTGTGTCTATGTGTCTTCAATAAAGGGCAGGGCAAAGTTATAAATTCTCTAAAGACCAGTACCAAATATTTGGAGCATATTAATAAAAATATATATCACATTCTTTTCCAATCAAACCATTTTGGAATTAACACACAGAAAAAAATGCTTATTCAAATCTATCATTCATTAGAACAGTGTGGCAAGTGTGATTATTCTCTTTTCATCTGTTTTAAATTTTCATTTATTTATTTATTCAGTTGCTTATCAAACAAACATGTGTTGAGTGTCTACTATTGCAGTAGATATTTTCCCAGGAAATTTAAATATTAAATAAGTAAAATTAATCTAGAAAGTAAAACAATCCAATAAAGACACAGATAACGGTTAAGTTACAAGAAGTATATGACATCCTAACAGAATATAATAGGAGAACTTGACCTAAACAGGAAGATCAGAGACTACTTTCTGGATGAAAGAGAAGCCACACTGGCACAGATTTTGGAGTAAAAAGAAAATAAGGAAAAATAAGCATCTCTTTTCAAATGTTCAGTTGTAAAGGAGAGGAGAGAGTAGAGAAGTCTGAGTTGAGAGATGAAAGATGAGTTGCCAAGGTTATATGGCAAGGGACAGGAAAAAGTGTGTTCCAGTTAGTGTGAAAATACTGAGTGAAAGCCCTAGATCAGCAAAGAGGAAATGTAACTGTGGTTGGAATATTTTTATTTGATGGGGATGGAATGTGAGATGAAACTAAAGAGTTAGTGTGACTGGATCAATACGACATTATGTTGTCTGACTTTATGTCCAAGGTTGTAGAGTATTCCAGATTTATGTAAGTTGTTCTAATGTATCTATTATTAGGTTCCTCTTTTGCTTTCAAAAGTTGCCCCATTTTGGACAATAAAGTATATTTCCCCTAACTTTATAGGCCATCCTACAAAATTAATCTCAGGAACAAGTGATTACAAAATTTTAACCAAAGAAGTAGAATGATCAGGTTTGATTGTAAAGTGTCACTCTGGTTTCATCAATGAGATTGTGTTATACAGGTGCAATATTGTGGAGGACAAGTTAGAGGCAAGGGTTGAAAATGACTGATGAAGGTGGTCACTTACACATAAAGAAGTGGATCCATTTGAGAGGTATTTAGATGGTGAGAACTCGATGCTATACGGGAAATAAGTATCAGAGATGAGAGAGGAGATCTTAAGCATGATACTCAGGTTTTTCTACAATATGTGTTGGGTGATGGTACAAAGTTTTGTCATAAAAGCAGAGGAAGTTGACAATGGGATCATTTAGACTTGCATTTTTGCCAGATTAGCCAAATGAACATGCTAAAGAACTATGGCATTACAGATGTTATCACGACTGTCACTTAATAAGGAACCATGAAATCTAATTTGGATATGGAAGACAGTAAACAAGAGAGAAGGCTGATGGATCAGGAATGAGCACAGGAACCCAATGACTTAGAGGCCCTGATGATGCCAAAGAAAGATCATAACTGAACAAACTGATCAAGTCGGAATGTCATGAACTTTTGATTATAGAGTAGAAGTCTTGACTTAACAATAACAAGGTTGTGGTGTTCTCCATTTTCTCATTCTGATCTAAGGCTCCACCATTACTCTCCTGGTCTAAAGTAATACTCCAGCTGTTCTCCTTGCTTCCACTCTTATCTTTCTTTATTCTTTTTATCAGAGAATAATCTATTTTCTGCCCTTCAGCCAGAGCAGTCCTTTTCAGATGCAAATCAGCTATCTTCTCTCATTCGAATTTGCAAAGGCTTTTTTAGGATTAAATTTAAAATTGCTTCCATCAAAAGGCCATTTGTATCTGGCTTCTGGCTTCTGGCTATCTCTCTAAGTTCAGGTTCTGTCACTCTTTTCCTCTGCTCCAGGAGTAGGCTTCTTGCTCTTTCTCAAACGTAAGCAAGCTTGGCCTCAGGCCCAATATTCTTGTTGTTTGATTACTTCCTTCCCAAGATGTTGGATCAACCCTTTAGGTCACTGAAATCTTTGCTTAAATGTCAGTCCTCAGAATCCTTTCCCAACTGCTCTTTCTGAAGTAGCATTCTCTATCTTTATAATGTTTCATTTCACATCAATTTACCTGAAATTATATTAAATAGCTATTTTATTATATTATTTTCAAGTATTTCCCATGGAATGTAAGCACTTTAAAGGTGGAAAATTTTTAGTTCACTACAAATAAAAACTAGGAGTTTGATAAATATTCACTGTGTATGATAACAAGTAGGAATTAAGATCGGGAATACAACAGCCAGGTTTCAAATGGGTGACCACAGGAATGTTGAGGCTCCCAAATTGGACAAAAATTATCAGGTATGCGATGAGTGGCAGGGAAGTATATAAAAATCAGCAATTTAGAAGGGAAGATTTTGATATCCAGATATGCTGTTGGTCCGCTAGTAGAGAAATCAAGCTAAATTTTTTAGCTCTCACATTTTGTATTATCCTCCTACAAGTGATTCAGGCTTTTGTTCAGAATTAGTAAGTATGAATATATATTTACCTTGAGTATGATTTATTATGCAGCTTCAAATGGAACTCTTCATATGGAGTGCTTTAAATATTATTAAGGAAATTTGCATAAAAAAGCAAGTGTCTCTCAAAAGGATTGCTTGTCTCAAAACAAAGGCTATATGTATTTCCTGAAGAGAATTTAAAAGCTTTTAAACATTATTGTCACTGAAGTTATCTTCTATTACATTCATACTTTATGTGTTATAGCAACATATAAAAATCTTCCCCTTCTTTTCTAAAATATGTATTCACTCTACCTACTTTTATTTTTAAAATTTTTCATTTTATACAAATTCAATTTACCAACATATAACATCCACTGCTCATCTCATCATGTGCCCTCCTTAACGGCCGTCACCCAGTTACCCTATCCCCCATCCACCTCCCCTTCTGCAACCCTTTTGTTTCCTAGGGTTAGGAGCCTCATTGTTTGTCTTCCTCTCCAATTTTTCCCCAGTTTTCCCCCTTCCCCTATGGTCTCCTTCACTATTTATTTTATTCCACATATGAGTGAGATCATATGATAATCATCTTTCTCCAATTAACTTACTTCACTCAACATAATAATTAATAATAATAATAATAATAATAATAATAATAAACTCCAGTTCCATATACATCAATGTAAATGGTAGGTATTTATCCTTTCTGATGGCTGGATAATATTCCAGTGTGTGTGTTTGTGTGTGTGTCCATTGCTCTGGTAGATTATAGCTAGCTAGACAGATAGATAGATAGATAGATAGATAGATAGATAGATGATAGATAGATAGATAGATAGATAGATAGATAGATAGATAGATGATAGATAGATAATAGATAGATATCTCACATCTTCTTTATCCATTTATCTGTTGAAGGACATCGTGGCTCCTTCTACAGTTTGGCTATTATGGATATTGTTGCTATGAACATTGGGGTGCAGGTGTCCCAGCATTTCACTACATATGTATCTTTGGGGTAAATACCCAGTAGAACAATTGCTGGGTCATCGAATAGCTCTATTTTTAACTTCTTAAGGAACCTCCACACTGTTTTCCAGAGTGGCTTTACCAGCTTGCATTCCCACCAACAGTACAAGAGGGTTCCCCTTTCTCCACAACCTGGCCAACATTTGTTTTTTCCTGTCTTGTTAATTTTAGCCCATTCTTATCGGTGTAAAGTGGTATCTCATTGTGGTTTTTAATTGCATCTCCCTGATGGCAAATAATGTGGAACAATTTTTCATGTGCCTGTTGGCTATGTGTAGGTCTTCTTTGAAGAAATGTCTGTTCATATCTCTGCCCATTTCTTGATGGGTTGTTTGTTTCTTGGGTGTTGAGTTAAGTTCTTTATAGATCTTGGATACTAGCCCTTTATCTGATATGTCATTTGCAAATATCTTCTCCCATTCTATAGGTTGTCTTTAGTTTTGTTGATTATTTCCTTTGCTGTGCAGAAGCTTTTTATCTTGATGAAGGCCCAATAATTCATTATTGCTTTTGTTTCCCTTTGCCTTCTAGGAAGAAGTTGCTGTGGCCAAGTTCAAAAAGATTGTTGCCTGTGTTCTCCTCTAGGATTTTGATAGATTCTTGTCTCACATTTAGATCTTTCAACCGTTTGAGTTTATCTTTGTGTATGGTGTAAGAGAAAGGTCCAGTTTCATTCTTCTGCATGTGGCTATCCAATTTTCCCAGCACCATTTATTGAAGAGACTGTCTTTTTACCATTGGATATTCTTTCCTGCTTTGTCAAAGATGAGTTGATCATAGAGTGGAGGGTCTATTTCTGGGTTCTCTATTCTGTTGCATTGATCAATGTGTCCTTTTTTGTGCCAGTACCATACTGTCTTGATGATCACAGCTTTGTAATACAGCTTGAAGTCAGGCATTATGATGCCCCCAGCTTTGGTTTTCTTTTTCAACATTCCTCTGGCTATTTGGGGCCTTTTGTGGATCCATACAAATTTTAGAATTATTTGTTCCAACTCTGTGAAGACCATGGTATTTTGATAGGGATTGCATTGAATATGTAAATTGCTCTGAGTACATATTTTCACCATATTTATTCTTCCAATCCATGAGCATAGAATGTTTTTCTCTTTGTGTCTTCCTCAATTTCTTTCATGATTCAGATGCTTTTTATTTCTTTTTATTGTCTGATCGCCAGGCTAGGACTTCAGTACTATGTTGAACAACAATGGTGATAGTAGATATCCCTGTCATGTTCCTGACCTTAGGGGTAAAGCTCTCAGTTTTTCCTCATTGAGAATGATATTCATTATGGGCTTCTCATATATGGCTTTTATAATATTGAGGTATGTTCCCTCTATCCTTTCACTGTGAAGAGTTTTAATCAAGAAAGAATGCTTTACTTTGCCAAATGCTTTTTCTGCATGGATTAAAAGGATCATATGTTTCTTATCCTTTCTTTTATTAATGTAGTGTATTACATTGATTGATTTGCAGATGCTGAACCAGCCTTGAAGCCTAGGAATAAATCCCACTTGGTCATGGTGAGTAATCCTTTTAATATATTGTTGGATCTATTGATAATATCTTGGTGAGAATTTTGGCATCCATGTTCATCAGGGTCTGTCATTGGTCTGACATTGGTCTGTCATTCTCTTTTTTGGTGGGGGTCTATGTCTGGTTTTAGGATCAAGGTAATGCCCTCATAGAAAGAGTTTGGACGTTTTCCTTCCATTTCTATTTTTTGAAAGAGCTTCAGAAGAATAGGTCTTAATTCTTCTTTAAATTTTTGGTGGATTTTCCCTGGGAAGCCATGCAGACATGGACTCTTGTTTTTTGGGAGCTTTTTTTATTACTGCTTCAATATTCTTACTGGTTATAGGTCTGTTCAAGTTTTCTATTTCTTCTTGTTTCAGATTTGGTAGTTTATAAGTTTCTAGGAATGCATCATTTCTTCTAGATTTTCTAATTTGTTAGCATGTAGTTGCTCATAACATGTTCTTATAATTGTATTTCTTCAGTATTGGCTGTGATCTTTCCTCTTTCATTCGTGATTTTATTTATTGGGGTCCTTTCTCTTTTTTTTTTTGATAAGTCTGGACCGGCATTTATCTTACTAATTATTTCAAAGAACCAGATCTTAGTTTCATTGATTGGGTCTGTTTTTTTTTGGTTTCTATTTCATTGATTTCTGCTCTAATCTTTATTAATTCTCTTCTCTTGCTGAGTTTAGTCTTTATTTGCTGTTCTTTCTCCAGCTCCTTTAGGTGTAAGATTAGGTTGTGTATCTGAGACCTTTCTTGTTTCCTTTCTTTGTTTTAAAGATGTTATTTATTTATACATGAGAGACACACACAGAGAGAGGCAGAGACACAGGCAGAGGGAGAAGCAGTCTCCATGCAGGGAGCCTGACATGGGACTCAATCCCAGGTCTCCAGGATCATGCCCTGGGCTGAAAGCAGTGCTAAACCTCTGAGCCACCTGGGCTGCCCACCTTTGTTTCTTGAGAAAGGCTTGTATTGCCATATATCCCTCTTAGGTCTGCCTTTTCTGCATCCCAATGGTTTTGAGCAGTTGTGTTTTCATTTTCATTTCCATGAATTTTAAATTTTTTTCTTTAATTTCCTGGTTGACCCATTCATTCTTTAGTAGGATGCTCTTTAGCCTCCATGTATTTGAGTTCTTTCCATATTTCCTCTTGGGATTGAGTTCAAGGTTCAAAGCACTGTGGTCTGAAAATATGCAGGGAATGACCCCAATCTTTTGGAACCAGTTGAGACCCAATTTGTGGCCCAGTATGTGATCTATTCTGCAGAATTTTCCATGTGCACTTGAGAAGAATGTTTATTCTGTTGCTTTAGAATAGAATGCTCTGAAAAAAAAAAAAAAAAGAATAGAATGCTCTGAATCTGTGAAGTCCATCTGGTCCAGTGTGTCATTCAAAGGACTTGTTTCCTTGTGGATTGTCTTAGATCATCTGTCCATTGCAATGAGTGGGGTGTTAAAGTCCCCTACTATTATTATATTATTATTTCAATGTGTTTCTTTAATTTTGTTATCAGTTAATTGTAATTAATTAGATGTTCCCATGTAAGGGGCATAAATATTTACAATTGTTAGATCTTGTTGGATAGACCCTTTAATTATGATAAAGTGTCCTTCCTCATCTTATTAGAGTCTTTGGTTTAAACTCTAATTTGTCTGATGTAAGATTGCTACTCCAGCATTCTTTGGTGTCTATTAGAGCGATAAATGGTTTTCCACCCTTTCACTTTCAATCTGGAGGTGTCTTTGGGACTAAACTGAGTCTCTTTCAAACAGTATATCCATGGGTCTTGCTTTTTTATCTAATCTGATACCCTGTGTCTTTTGATTGGGACAGTTAGCCCATTTACATTCAGAGTAACTATTGAAAGATATGAATTTAGTGCCATTGCATTACCTGTAAAGTCATTTTCTGTATATTTTCTCTTTTCTTTCTGGTCTATGTTATTTTTGGGCTCTCTCTTCCCTTAAAGGATCCCCTTTAATAATTCTTGCTGTGCTGCTTTAGTGATCACAAATTCTTTTAGTTTTTGTTTGTCGTGGAGGCTCTTTATCTCTCCTTCTGTTTTGAATGACAGCCTTGCTGGATAAAGTACTCTTGGGTGCATCGTTTTTCTCATTTAGCACCCTGAATATAACATGCCAGTCCTATCTGGCCTGCCAGGTCTCTGTGGATAGGTCTGCTCCAGTCTAATGTTTCTACCCTTATAGGTTAAGGACCTCTTGTCCTGAGCTGCTTTCAGGATTTTCTCTTTGTTTCTGAAATCTCAAGCTTCACTGTTCTATGTTGAGGTGTTGACCTATTTTTATTGATTTTGAGGGGTATTCCCTGTGCCTCCTGGACTTGAATGTCTGTTTCCTTCCCCCAGATTAGGGAAGTTCTCAGCTATAATTTTCTCAAATATACCTCTGCTCCTCTTTCTTTCCTCTTCTTCTGGGATCCCAATTATTCTAACATTGTTTTGTTTTACGGCATCACTTATCTCTCAATTTCTCCCCTTGTGATCTGGTAGTTGTTGATCTCTCATTTTCTCAGCTTTTTTATTCTCCATAATTTTTTCTTCTATATTACTAATTCTCTCTTCAGCCTCATTTCTCCTAGAAGCTAGAACATTCATTTTTTTATTGCATCACATTGAAAGCTTTTTTATTTCAACTTGATTAGATTTTAGTTCTTGTATTTCTCCAGAAGGAGATTTTCTAGTGTCTTCTATGCTTTCTTCCAGCCCAGCTAGCATCTTTATAATCATTATTCTGAACTTTAGTTCCAATATCTTACTTATATCCATACTGATTAGGTCCCTGGCAGTCAGTACTGCCTCTTGTTCTCTTTTTTGAGTTGAGTTTTTCTGTCTTGTCATTCCTGCAGAAAATGGTCACTTTTCTATGTGTAGAATTGCAGTAACTCTTTTCTTAGAACTCTGGTTGAGTTCACAGGTGTTCATAACAATTTGATAGCTATCTAACTGAATTCCTGGGACCAGATAAAACTAAGATATCCTACACCTCCACCATCTTGGGAACTGTCCACCCTCCCTACTTTTAGATAATTGGTTAAATCAGTTAGGACTCTTTTTGACTCCCAGAAGCAGAGCACTCAATCATTTGGCTTAAACAGAAAGAAATTTATTAAAGAACTGAAAAATCTCAGTAATAACATAACCCAATGTTTATAGCAGCAATGTCTATAATAGCCAAAATATGAAAAGAGCCCAGGTTGTCTATTGACAGATGAATGGGTACAGAAGCTGTGTTATATTTAAATAATATTTTAAAAGCATGATTTGACTGAGGAGTCCACATGGTTCTCCTCTTTCCTTCTTTTGGTTTCATTATCATACTCCTAGTCTATGCTAGCCTCACATCATTATGATTATGAATACCAAATCACACTGGAGAAAACAACTTGACTCTCTCAGTGATCCTGTTAGGAATTTATCACATTGTATTTTGTTAGGTCTGACGGGGACCCATGCAGAACCTTGACCCAATCACAATGGCCTGGAAATGTGATGCTCTTATGCATTATCAACACCCCAACTCTATCAACACCCCAACATCCCTCTCCTACTTTCATGCATATCTCTGGAGTCCAGAAGAGGCAATGTACCAAAATACATGGAATGAGAATGGAAAAATGGAATAGAGGTAGTTCCTGAAGGAAAATAGCAGTACTTTTACAAAAATGCACAAGGAGCAATCTGAATAACAAAAACCACATGCTATTAGGAAGTCTTCCAAACATAATTTTCATCTGGCAATAACATCATATTTTATATAATAAAAAGAACATTTAATATGCTGCCTTTGAATTCCTTACATTAAACATTTGGGATTAAACTGAAGAAATTCTATTGGCCAGTGAAGAAAAGTATTCATTAATCTACTTTGTGATGGAAATGTATACAAAATTTAACTTTTTTTAACAATTTTATTTTTAAATAATCTCTACCTAATATGGGGCTCAAACTCACAATCCTGAGATCAAGAGTCCTACACTCTACCAACTGAGCCAGCCAGATGCCCTTAAAAAATTTAAATTTTTATTATGATAGAATAAATGAACTTTGAGTGAAAGAACTAAATGCACTTTGAGTTGTTGGATCTGTTCTTTTCACCTCTTTCTGATGCCTATTTAATTCAGCCAGACCAGGGTTTCCTCTCTCCCTGAAGGCTCAGATGATTCACTTCTCAGTTATAGTTCTACCTTTCAGTGCTCTGCATCTTTGTTCATGTTGTTGGAATTTTGATAAACACTACATTAAAAGCTTTAATCTAGAGAAAACTTATATATTTATATCATTAAATTATACCACCTAAGGCTCTATATTTCTTTTCATTTATTCAATACTTCCATGTCAAGTAATAGGAATGCTTAGTTTTTCTTAGTTTTTGTCATGCAGTTCTTTTTCTTAATTTAAATTAATTCCTAGATGTTTTGTGATTAATTTATCCTTAGTTTTGAGTTGTTCTTTAAATAGGTGTTTTCAACTTGTTACTACTGACACGTAAGAGAATTAGTAATTTTTACATATAATATACTTTTCTAACCACTTTCATAAATTTCTAGAAATTTTAATATTTTCAGAGAATTCTCTAGGATATTTTTGGAATATAACTGTATTATGAAAATAATAATAATTTTACCATCACTTTGTATTATTTGTTTTTAATTGTCTAGCCTAGAGTTTCTAAAAACAATAGTGTCTTTCAGGGTTTGGTAAGGAAAACAGAACTAATTTGAGTAGAAAAAGATTTAGCACATCCATACTTGCCTATTAAAAGAAAATTCTCCATTGTGTTTCTAAATATCTTGGATAAGATCTTGTTCTAGACTATCTTTCCAAGGATATTTTTAGCAGACAGCCCTGGAACATAGAGATAGGGTCTCCTTCTGGGGCACAGAGTGGATTTGTTTCCTGACCAGGATAATGAGGATGTCCTCCCTTTGACAAAAATTGGACAAGTCAGCTAACTGTCTTCTTGTAAGATTGGAAGTCTTCTAAATTCAGGATTTCTCACCTTGAACACAAAGCTACTTTGTGTGCAGCATCTACCTATGTGGCTCCACATCATTCCCTTGGGACTTGGTAAAAGTGGAAGTGAAAGTATGTGAACATGAAGCTTGTGCTACTTGCTGTGCCACAAGTAAGAAAGGTCTTTGTCTCTGACCAAGAAGACTGATGTCTTCTGTCAACATTTATGAAACAATAGCAGGATAATTTGCTGGAAGCAGGGTAAAAATTTCCATCCTTCATAACTGTTGATAATTTTGTCTATAGATGGCCATGAGTATTCATGCAATTGCTACTGGAAGTGTTTTTTCTTCTCTCCTTAAGAATTTCCTATGATTGTCTCTTATCATGTAATCTAAACAGAACCTTACAGGCAATGGAAATGAAAATTCCCATAAGGCACTATATCCTTCTGTGGATAATGGTCATTTTTTTAAAGCACAATCACAGTGTCTCTTGATATCCTATAAATCAACTTCAGGGGACACCTGCATGGCTCAGTCAGTTAAGTGGTCAACATTGATTTTAGCTCAGGTCACGATCTCAGGTCCTGGGATGGAACTCCAGTCAAGCTCTGTGCTGAGCAGGAACTCTGCTTCTCTCTCCTCCTCTGCCCCCACTCCCTCCCCTTGCTTGCTCTCTCTCTAAAATAAATGCATATTTTTTTAAAAATCAACTTCAGCGTTAAGTATTTTTTAAAAATCAGTAACACACCCTACATAAAATTGGGGGAGTGGAGAAGAAAATGTTTATATATATGAAAATACATATAAAATAAGAAAGAAAATATGCACAGCTAATATGGCCCTTAATTTCTGTAACCAATCATGAAGCCATTTTCATATTTGTTATTTTCTTCTTCTTCTTTTTTTTTAGGATTTTATTTATTTATTCATGACAGACACACACACACACACACACACACACAGAGGCAGAGACATAGGCAGAGGGAGAAGCACTCTCCATGCAGAGAGCCCAACGCAGGACTCGATCCCAGGTCTCCAGGATCATGCCCTGGGCTGAAGGTGGCACTAAACCACTGAACCACCCGGGTTGCCCTCGCTATTTTCTTCTAATATCTATTACCTGGTTCCTCAATTGGTCATAACTTTGTTTATCCAAAACTTTATTCCTGAAGGATCTAAACAAACCATTAGTGTTCTTAACTCTATCAAGTTGATGTAGTAGTCTTCTACTCTTCTATCACTGTATTTGGAAATACTAAGAGATGCCCCAGAAAATCCTCTGGGTTCCACACTTCTCCTAATCCCCTTGTGCAGCAGCCTTCTTCTTTCGTTGATAATTGGAATCAGTCATTTTATCCAGTACAAGTACGCTCTTCTTTGTTTGTCTCGCTTAAAAAGAATACTTCTAAACTAATAGAGCTCAGACTTGAGGGCTTTAGAAGCACTGTGGGTATTTTCCACCCTTAATCCTTGGATCCACATATTCTGGGTATGGAAGAAAATGCACCATAAACTGGATACTGGTTTACAGTACCTAGTCTTTTGGGACACCATATCAATACTTCTACAGCTGGGTACTGAATCTATAGTCTAAGTTCATTTTTATCATATCATTGCACAGTGCTGTCATGTCAGCTGCTTCTGTTGACAGTGTATGTGGCAAGACTTGTTACTGTCATGGATATGAGTCTAAATAAAGAACTTCACTTATTTTGCTGTAAGATAAGTTCTTTGGTCAGAAGCAATGTGATTGCTATTGAATATCATGATGTTGTATGTAGCACTCACTAAGTCTTTTGCCTTGAATATTGTGGGTAGGGGGACGCCTGGGTGGCTCAGTGGTTTACCTCCTGCCTTTGGCCCAGGACATGATCCTGGAGTCCCAGGATTGAGTCCCACATTGGGCTCCCTGCATAGAGCCTGCTTTCCCTCTGCCTGTGTCTCTGCCTCTCTCTTTGTGTCTCTCATGAATGAATGAATGAATGAATGAATAAATGAATAAATAAATAAATAAATAAATAAATAAAATCTTTTTTAAAAAAGAAAAGAATACTGTGGGCAGGGAAAAAAAAATTCATATTTTTAGTGTCTGATTCAGGGAAGTCAAATGGCTGCCTCTTCCATAATGGAAAGTAGTGTGGTTAGATGATTCTGTAGAAAATGGTGCCATTTCAAATACTCAGTGTTGGTCTTTGCTAGTAGCAAGTATGTTATTCAGCAAGTGCTGAGTTATCTATTCCAATTATGAATTCAGGAACTTGGTAAATAACTCTAGGGTATACTCATAGATCTAGGTGTCCTCTCCTAAGAAACTTAAGCCAAAACTTCGTTATCTCCTGGCCTCCATCAGTCCACACACAGACTAATGGAGCATGAAGCCAATTTAGGTCCTCTGGGATTTCTGTCAGTTCAGGGCCAGTGCTTTGTCATCCTTCTGCATTGTGTCCATCTGAAATTCCTTCTGCATTACACAGGTGCTCTGGTAAATGACTATAATTTTTTCAATGAAGGCTAAGACTCTACTGTCCTCACAATTGAAAGATGCTTCCTCAAATGGATTTGGCCTTTTACTTATTCAAGATAAAGTCATTGAAATCTAGATTCTGCCAACAAAGCTTATAGGTAGATGTCCTGGATCTGGAACTGTGCATTATGTGGCCAGTTATATTTACGGCTGACTTTCTGGCTGGTGTCTTCAGGCTCTGGTTTGTTAGAGGAACCAATACTGTAGGTTCTAAAGTCCAATTCTGAGTATCATAGAAATGAAGCCACAAAGAGGACGATGTTTTAGCTAAAACACTCCTGCAGTATGGTTAGACATTATTTCTGGCTTCTTCTATGTTTCACCAAGAGATTCTGTGACCTACTCAATATCTCTTAAATAAATTCTTTCTCTTGGAAGTGGTGGGAGTAAATTATGTTTGAACAAAACAAAACTGATGGAAGTCTTGTATGGAACACAGTAGAAAATTACGAGTACTCAGGAATATTTAAAGTAGAGATTAGTCCATTTATGAACAACTATTCCCCATAAATACAGGAAGATTAGAAAGACAAAATGATCAATCCAGAATAGTTTTTCAGGTTAGGAAAAAACCAAAGATTTATTACCTCTGTTGACAAGTGCAATTACTGAGTAAGCATCAAAATCAGTGTCACCATACCATCAGTGGAGAGTGAGAGCTGAATGAAAGCTGCAGATTTGAGTTTAAATCATGATCCTAAACACTTACTAGCTGTTATACCTTTGAAAAAAATTGCTTAATCTCTTAAAGGCAATTTTCCCATCTGTCAAGTGGGGATAATAATACTTGACTTGCAGAGTCATTAGGGAGATTTAATGAGAAAATGGAAGTGCCCATCAGAGTGTTTGATACACAGTAGATGTTCTATAAATACAAATTTCTTTACTCAGTCTTCCTTTGCTCACAGGAAAGACCACAGCCTCAAAATCTGACAGTTAGTGATGGTAAGACTCTTATAAAAGGAATGATAGATACACAAATTTTATTCATTGCAGTATGAGGTATTTCTTCTGACTTTAAAAAACTAGAATGAATTCATCACACTGTATAAAATACAGAAATATCTCTAGCTGGAAGCTGTTAATCCATTCACTGTATCAATCCTGATTAATTAACAGTCATATAGTTTCTAAAGTTAGGCATGTGATCAGATCACAGTAATCAACATATTCTGACTAAACTCAAAGACAAAGAAACTTTAGTACACTCTTTTAGCATGTGGACCTAATTTAACCACAATTTCATAAGTCAATAACATCAACAAACTACAGACATCGTCCACACAATATCTTCCCAGTTAATACTTTTTAAATTTTTTTTTATTTTGAAATAGTTTAAAACTCATAAGAAGTGAAAAAATAGTAGAGTTCTCAACTACCTCTGCCCCGCTTCCCCCACTAAAGATATCTTTTTTTTTAAAGATTTTATTTATTTATTCATGAGATACACAGAGAGAGAGAGAGAAGAATAGACACAGGCAGAGGGAGAAGCAGGCTCCATGTAGGGAGCCTGACGTGGGACTCGATCCCGGGACTCCAGGATCATGCTCTTGGCCAAAGGCAGGAACTAAACCACTGAGCTATCCAGGGATCCCCTCCCACTGAAGGTATCTTAAATAGTTATAATAGTCAAAACCAGGAAACTTATGCTGTACATAGCAAATAATACTACTAACTCAACTAAAAGCCTTATTCATATTCACTAGTTTTTTCTATGGTTTTTATTTTTTAATATCCAGATGTAAAGAATGTAAGTTGCTATCAATTTATATTTTATTGGGCAGTGTTTATATGGAAAAGTATATTAATTTCCTCCAATGCAATACAACATCTTTTAAAAGGGGTGCGTAAAAAAATTACATTCTGTATACAATTGGGCAGACTGGATAGATCATCAGAATAATGAGCTATACATTTTGAAAACCATACTAAGTAAATGTGCATTTAAACTCTCCTCTACCCAGAACTTTCAGGTTCTAAGTCTCCACTTTATTCAATAAGTAAAGGACAGTATAGGAAATGTCCTTGTTTTTAATTATTGCTTTTGTCTGCCTTATGTATAATAAATTCATTTATTACTGTTTTGTGTGTTTTTTTTTTTTTTGCAATGTGATTATCTTGATATTTCATGCAAATTCTATGTTACTGCTTAAAAAGCCACCATTGTGGGTTTTCTTAGAAAGCAATCACTGGTGGTCAGGGAGCTATGTTTAAAACATCGTAGATCCTAACATTACAGTATGCTATTTGTATATGTATTTCCTGGAATTTAGTTTCATCCTGGAAATGTGTTGGGAAATTTGAGATGATGCATAGGGCACTGTAATTTTCCTTCTTTAAAATAAAGGATTATAAGCTAGTGTTCTCACACAAAACTTCTGAACTTCTGAATTTCAGCAAAAGACTGCTGATATTAAGTGAGAGATGCCAGTATATAGATTTAGTAATGTGGAGATTCCCTGGAGTAGATAAATCAATGGAAAGTGAGCGTTCAGCTATCCCACGGGATGACCTATTTCATCTAAGAATTTAAAATATAACCAAAGTAATGCCAAAAAAAATCAGTGGGGAATGGAAGATTTATTCAATAAAATGATGATGAGAAAAAACTGACAAACCAAAAACAAACGTTTTTAAAACCTTACCCCATAAGTCTTTGTTTCTCCTCATTTTCTTCCCTTCTCCAGAAATTCCACTGCTCTTGTTCTGCAACAAGAGGCTGAGTGCAACCTAATTTACATTCAAAGAATGGTCCCATTGTGTCCTCTTTCAGGACATAACCTGCTCACGACTACAGGTAGCTGTTGGCTTCCATTCAATTTTATCTTTGCATCTTCCATTGGACAAGCCGTAGTTCTGCCCTATTGGTAATTATGTCTAAGAAGATGTAAATAAATTACCTTTATTATTTCAGCAATAAGACACTGCTTTTACGGTTTATCTAAGCTTAAAGGTGGGAGCAAAAGTTGTATTTGTGTTTGATGCTAAGACAAATATCAGTGATCTGACGAGGAAAAGGTTTTATTTATATTCTGATTCTATGTATTGTCTCTGACTAGTAGCATTTAAATCAAAAGATTTACATATGAATTTGGTGTTATATTTCTTTTTCAATAATATTCTTTCCTCAAGAAAATTCTGATTAGTTATCTTCAGTTATAACACTCAAAATTCATGCTTCAAAATTTGCAATCAAGGAATTTTACTCAGAACTTGGCAACTACAGTATATGAATGTGCAATACTCATTTGATTATCCATCTTTTCAACAGAGATTAACAAATTTTCACGCATTGTTATCATTATATTAAGAATTTCATCTGCTCAGCATCACCTTTGTACTTTCCACTTGGTTTTAAGAACCATTGGAAAGTTTCCTATTTACCAAGAAAATCTATGTGGGAGAAATTTGGCATCTTTGTGTGCATATGTGTAGAATCTGATGAGGATAAATGACTTGTTACACAAGAAACAAGAGAAGCTTAAAATATGCTGGCTTCTAAATTTGTTTGTTTCCTTCAAATAAATTCATTATTTTTAGGCTTTGCCAGAAATTTGTCAAAAATTCTTTTCTAGTCATTTGTTTTTCCCAAATGAAGACTATAGGAATACTTGGAACTGAATTAAGTACTAGTTTGGTCACATTGATCCATACTTAATATTTTGAACTGCACACTCTGTAACAGCCATAATACAGTCATTTGGCTCTTAGGACACCCCACCGAAGAGGTTGTTGAACTTCATGCAAAAAAAGTGATGAGAAGCATGTATTGACAGTTTATACTTCCATGGAAGGAGCAATCTTCATTCACATGCAGGTGTTTCCTGCCCTCACTCTTTCCTCTTCCACAAAGGCAGCTTAGAAGAGTATGTCTCAGCCCACTCAGCTACTCTTCCTTAAGGAGAATGGTAAGGGACACCAGCTACTGGTCTTTTGCAATAGAGAATATGGAAAACGGGCAGGGGAAATTTAGAGGGTTGGGCATTGTAGGGAGAAGAAGAAGGGGAGAGCAGAACAAAGCCCAGGACCACTCTTATCTCTTGCTGAGATTTGGGAGTTGAAGAGAGAGGAGAATTCAAGTTATAACCCCAGGTCAGCTGCAGGGAATGACAGAATTAGTTCTAATGAAGTACTATTGTAGATTAGAAATTATACCTTTTAGGGACCCCTGGTGGCTAAAGTCAGTTAAGTGTCTCACTTGGGCTTAGGTCATGATCTCAGAGTCCTGAGATCGAGCCCCACTTTGGGCTCCCCACTCAACAGTCTGTTTGTGTTTCTCTTCCTTTCTATCTCCCCCTTCCTCTGCATGGTGTTCTCTCTCTCTCTCTCTCTCTCTCTCTCTCTCTCCCTAATAAACAAATAAAATCCTTTTTAAAAAAGAAATTGTACCTTTTAATAGTATTGAAAGACAGAAGTATTTTAGAATTTGATTAGAGCTGGTCAGTGGATTGGATTTGTAGATTAGTAGGTTACAACTCCTACTAATTCAAATTTCCAAAAGGATACTTCTTTTTTTTTTTTTTTTACTCTAGTGATCTTAGAGGAGTACAGGGCAGCTCTCTCCTCTCTGGTCCTCCAATCTATAAATTCTAGTTGCCTTTGCCTCCCTCTCCACACTGGGTGTTTTAACTGTGGGGTAAGCTGGGCTGGGCCTCAGTCCCTTCTGAGCCATGGCCTGGAAGCTCTGTCCTGGTAGGAAGCTGGAGCACGCCTCCTTTGTTTCTTAAGTCTCAGGGATCATTCTACACTGCTTTGTGTCTACTACTTGAAAACTGTTGTTTCACATATTTTGTCAGGTTTTTTTTTTTTTTCAGTTATTCAAGGGCAGTGGGGAATAAACCCAGTAGTCCCTCATGTCCAAGAACATGCAAACTTTTTTATTCACCTTTAGAGAAGAATGCCTTCAATGCTATTTTAATCTTTAAAATTTAAAGATTTAAAATTACCTCCTCAAAAGCAACATTTACCAGAATCGAATGACTAGAGCTCATTACTACATTCATAAGCTTGTTCAATGCTACTATGCTACTTCACCAGGATGCCACTCTGAGCACAGCAAAGGGCACCTTTGGGTATTTCCTTAATTTCTATTTTCAGTAACACTTTCCATTGTGCGTTGTTTCTGTATTCATACCTACGTTCTCTTTCTTAAAGAATCCACAAGTTGAAAGTATGCAATATTTATTCAGCCACCGAAGATTTATCACTGAATATCTGCATTTGTGTGTGAAGGGGAAGTGGATGGTCCCCTTCCCATCTACACCCAGTGCATATTTCTACACCCCCAAAGATGCACAAATGTACACACATAAGTCTACATCCCAGAACCAGGAGTGGTAACATGCACCATATTGTGATGTATATCTAACTACAATAATTCCTTTGTCTCTCAACGGTCTTCATTTGTAGGGTGTTGGTTCTGTCTACATCTTTGGTTCTCCATGATCCTCCATCATGCTCAGCATCACAGTGAGTTTTGTAACCAAGTGTAACTCATCAATTTTTTTTAACTCATCAACTCTTAAGTCAGTTATAGCATTTGTCTGATTTCATTATAATGTATAACTTCCTCTTCCTCTGACTTAAAACCATTTCTGAGTCATCCTGAACTCCCTCATTTCTCTGTTAAGCTACTTTCCCTCCTTCTAGAAAGATTTCCAATATTTTCTACTTCAGAAGTGCTTTCTGCTTTCCTCTTCGTGTCCCATCCAAATTCCTTCCTTAGGTATAACAAGATCATGTTCTTTCTTCATGTGAAACTTTCTGAAATTCTTCTTATGTACAAGATCTTATGTACAAGATCTTTTATCACCCAGAGAAGCCACTTATTTTATTTTATTTTTTAGATATTTTATTTATTTATTCATGAGAGAGAGAGAGAAAGAGAGGCAGAGACACAGGCAGACGGAGAAGCAGGCTCCATGCAGGGAGCCTGATGTGGGACTCCATCCCAGGACTCCAGGATCACGCACTGGGCCAAAGGCAGGTGCTAAACTGCTGAGCCACTCAGGGATCCTGAGAAACCACTTATTTTAACATGAGTTCCCACAAATGCCATTATGTTTACCCAGGAAACATGATCTGTACTATATGTACTATATGTATCTGTACTGCTATGCAATACGAGCAGTTCATTTCACAGATGTTTTTCAACATTTGGGATCCACTTTTAAGTCTGTGAGTCGTCTACAAATCCATCTACAAAATGTCTGAGGATGTAGGATGTGCCACTGACATTATTATGTCTGCCTAGCTCAGAACACTTTACTACCAGATATAAAAAAGCACTTAAAGAGTAAAACAGTAAAGCCCTTGATGATAACAATCCATTCGCAGTTGGGTTTTCTCTTGTACATAATTAACACCTCAAGAAATGATCTATTTTAACACATACAGAATTCTTTCAGAGGGAAAAAAAGACAGATGGAATGGGGAACGTGAATGGAAAAATGTGATGGTACAATGAACACCCCAGCATGCATTCTACATAATTTACACAAATCTGTCCCAATTTGTGAGCCAGAATAAAAATAGCACAATTTGTCAAATAAAAGTTAAAACTTTGTTGAAAATTATAAGCCTTGATTTATACATCACATTGTTAGATTGGCCATTATTAAGCATACCATAAGGGCAGCAATCTAAGTATAAACATGCCCTCTTTCACAGCTGCACAATTGTCTTAATTGGCACTAATTTCCCTCCAATTGCAGTATCATTTGTTTTCCTTGGTTTGGAAAAGCAGAGTGAGTTCACTTTCTGTATCAATACACTGAGGAAAATAAGCAGAGAGCCTTGTTTTGCTTGCAAATAAGGGAAATTGATTCATAATCAATATGTGAAATACATTTTGTGATATAGCCTCTATCTTGCTCACTTCATTACATATACTGGGGCAGGAAGCAGAGCTAGGTAATATTACTTTTTTATATGCTTTGCCTTAATTCACATTTTTTGTGGGTTAGGAATAGGCAGTAATTAGCCTTTAGAATATATTCGAAATATTAGAAAATAAATTAATCCCATGTTTCCTGGGTGTGGTTAAACTTAACAGCCATAACGTTTCCATGGAACTTTGTTTTTGTTGAACAACACTTTTACTTCTATTAAAGTAAATACACTAGTATTATATACTATGTGGAACCCAAAAGCCAAAGAAACCATTAGGTTTTTATTGATGGATGCTGCACGGAGGATTTTGTGACTTCTCAGGTTCTAAAAAATTCAGGGAGGTTGGCTCAAGAAAGTGTCAGAACAGCTCAAAGGAACATTTTAAAGATGATAGTCAAGTGATTCATTTCAATATGCTTTAAAATCATTCTCTTTATAAAGTCACATTTGTTTTGGAAAGTGCAATATGAGGGAATTTTAATATTAAAAAAAAAAAGCTAAGAATTCAATGGAGTCACTTGAAAGAACCTTACAGCAGAAGAGGCTCATTCAAGAAAACAATCATAATATGACGTTTTGATGGGATGGAGCATACTACCATGTAGTACGGTCTGTCTCTCCTAAAGAGAAACATTTATTATATAGTTCTTTATACAAGTTCCTTCTGGAAATTTCAAACATCTCTGGGAGTCAGTTTACAGGGTAAGATGTTCTTTAACATCGAGAAATGTTTGGTGTCTTTTCCCTTGGTCTTCAGAGCACAGTTTTACAAGCCCCTCCCCCCACCCAACCCCCATTTCTCCTCATCTGAAAGAGTCCCCATAAGGGGCTTTGGGAAATTTTATTCTGTCCCAAGGCCATCTGGACCTGGGTATCTGGACTCAGTGCCAACATTTGGGACCCCTAAAGAGTTTGGCAAGATGCCCAGTGTTTGCCATAAGTTCCCATCTCTTTTCTTGTGGACTGGTCCAGACTTCTTAAAGAGAATGTAACTGTATTAGACTAGAGACCTGAGAGGTAACAGCTCTCATAAAAAAAGAAAAAAAAAAAAGAGTTTATTTATCCCATGCTGACAATACAAGGAGTCACAAACTGTGAGTATCATTAAGTATATGCACATCATACTTATTACATCTCTGTTAATGCTGGGTCAAACATAAATTTAATACTGGAACAATGTGGATTCTAATAACAGTTTTATTAGAATAGTGTAAACAGCTGGAAGCTCTTGACATTAAAATGATCATTATATTTCCATAATTGTTTTACACTGTGTACAAGCTTAAGATAACCAGCCACTTTGTTACAAGTGCCATATTGGTGTCACAGCAACTCTGGAAGAAGTCATAATGAATGGGAAGCTGAAATGGTGATGACCTGAAGAGATAATTTAACAGTGACTACAGTGACTCCTGCTGGGAAGACAATGCCAAATTTCTGGCAAATATGTGAATTCTTGTGAAGCTCCATATGTTTTATTTTTCATAAAATAAAATTATTTTTAAATATTTTCTAAAGAATTTTTTAAAATTATATTTCAAGTTGGCACCACACCCAATGTAGGGCTTGAACTCACAACCCTGAAATTGAGAGTCACGTTCTCCACCGACTGAGCTAGTCAGGAGTCCCTAAACTTTATTATTTTATAATAACTTCACATAAAAGTAGATCTTTACAGAAAAGTCTTAGTGAAAGTGCAGAGAGTTTCCATATACTTTGTATCCAGTTTCTCCTATTCTTAGCATCTTTTCTTACTATGATGCATTGGTCATAACTAATTAACCAATATTGATATACCATTTTCTAAAATTTTAAAAAAAAGATGTTATTTATTTATTTGATAGAGAGTAAGAGGACACAAGCAGGGGGAGCAGCAGAGGGAGAGGAAGAAGCAGGGTCCCTGAAGAGGAGGGAGCCCCATGTGGGGCTCAATCCCAGGAGAGTGGGATCATGACTAAGCAGAAGGCAGACACTCAATGGACTGAGCCACCCAGGCCCCACTGATACATTTTTATTGACTAACTCAGTGCTTTATCAGATTTCATTAATTTTCTGCTAATAATCTTTTCCTTTTTTTCTTTATTTTTAAGTTTTTTAAAATTTAAATTCAATTCAATTAACATATATTATTAGTTTTAGAAGTAGAAGTTTAGTTTTAGAGTGAATCATCAGTTGCACATAACACCCAGTGACCATTACTTCAAGTGCTCTGCTTAATGCCCATCACCCAATTACCCCATCCCCCACCTTCTTCCCCTCCGGTAACCTTCAGTTTGTTCCCTATACTTGAGAGTCTTTTATGATTGCCTTCCTCCCTGTTTTCATCTTATTTTTCCTTCCATTCCCTATGTTCATCGGTTTTGTTTCTTAAATTCCACATGAGTGAAATCATATAATATTTGACTTTTTCTGACTTTTTCATTAGCATCATACCCTCTAGTTCCATCCACACACATCATTGCAAATGGTAAGATTTTATTCTTTTTTGATGGCTGGGTAATATTTCATAATATATATGCATGTATATATTTCACATCTTCTTTATCCATTCATCTGTTGACAAACATCTGGGCTCTTTCCATATTTTGGCAATTGTGGACATTGCTGCTATAAACATTGGGGTGCATGTGATCCTACAAATCACTATATTTGTATCTTTTGGACAAATATCTAATAGAGCAATTGCCAGGTTATAGGGTAGTTCTACTTTCAACTTTTTGAGGAGCCTCCATACTGTTTCCCAGAGTGGCTGCACCATTTTGCATTCCCACCAATAGTGCAAGAGGGTTACCTTTCTCCACATCCTCAACAACATCTGTTGTTTCCTGATTTGTTAGTTTTAGCCATTCTGACTAGTGTGAAGTGGTATCTCATTGTGGTTTTGATTTGTATTTCCCTGATGCTGAGTCATGTTGAGTATTTTCTCATGTATCTATTAGCCATTTGTATGGCTTCTTTGGAGAAATGTCCGTTCATGGCTCTGCTCATTTCTTGACCAGATTATTTGTTTTTTTGGGTGTTGAATTTGATATGTTCTTTATAGATTTGGGATACTAGCCCTTTATCTAATAAGACATTTGCAAGTATCTTCTCCCATTCCACAGGTTACCTTTTAGTTTAGTTGACTGTCTCCTTAGCTGTGCAAAAGCTTTTTATCTGGATGAAGTCCCAATAGTTTCTTTTTGCTTTTGTTTCCCTTGCCTTTGGAGATATGTCTAGCAAGAAGTTGCTGCGGCCAAAGTCAAGAAGGTTGCTGCTTGTATTCTCCTCTAGGATTTTGATGGATTCCTGTCTCACATTTAGGTCTTTCATCCATTTTGAGTTTATTTTTGTGTATGGTGTAAGGAAATGGTCCAGTTTAATTCTTCTGCAAATGGCTGCCCGATTCTCCCAACACCATTTGTTGAAGAGACTGTCTTTTTTCCATTGGATACTCTTTCCTGCTTTATTTAAGATTAATTGACCATAGAATTAAGGGTCCATTTCTGGGTTCTCTATACGGTTGCATTGATCTATGTATCTGTTTTTGTGCCAGTACCATGCCAACTTGGTGATTACGGCTGTGCAATACTGCTTGAAGTTGGAGTTGTGATGCCTCCAGCTTTGGTTTTCTTTTCTGTTCCAGCATATTACATTGCATTTGCCTTCATTGTTTCCTTAGGGTTTTCTGGATCATTTCTGAATAATTTCTCATACTTTTCTTTATTTTAATGATCTTGACAGTTTTGAAGAGTACTGGTCAGGTATTTTGTAGAATATCCCTCAATTTGGGTTTGTCTGATGTTTTCCTCAGGTTAGACTTGGATTACAAGTTTCCAGGAGGAAGATCACAGACAGTAAAGTATCATTTTCAAAACAACATATCCAAAGACTATACTATCAACATCACTTATGACTAATGATATTAACCTTGATCACCTGGCTGAGGTACTGTCATGTTTCTTCTCTATATAGTTTTTGTTATCCACCACCCCCCCTCCTTTTCTTAACATACTCTGGAAGAAAGTCAGTACGCAGAGCCCACAGTTGAGGTGGAAATTCTTCATAAATTATCTTGAATTCTCTCTGAAAGATTCAATCATTCAGTTATATCAGTATAGACACATGGATATTTATTTTATACTTAAGGTTAAAATCCAATACCATATCATTAATTTTGTCACTCAAATTGTTCCAGTCTTGGAATTTGGGAACTCTTAAATTGGCTCCCATATTCTTTTGACATATTCTCATCATTTTTTTTTTCTTTTCCAAAACTTCCTTACTTACTGGCACCACATTATGCTCCAGATTCATCTTGTATATTTCTTGTCCCAGCCCTCCAAGGATGCCTGCTATCTTTTACTGAAGTATGCTCTTAAAAACCAAGAGTTAAATCTTGGTTGTATATATATTCACCTATTGAAGGACCTCTTGGTTGCTTCTAGTTTTTGGTAATTATGAATAGAACTATTATAAACAAACACATGAAGGGTTGTTTTGTTTTGTTTTGTGGACAGAAACTCTGTTTGAGTAAGTACCTGGGGGCATAATTGCCAGGTCATGTGGTAAGTCGATGTTTTAGCTTTGCTAGAAATTACTAAACTAGCTTCCGAAGTGACTTTACATTTTGCATTCCTGGATTATAGGAATTCCTGTTGCTCTGCATCCTCATCAGTACTTGGTATTACTAGTTTTTAGAATGTTTTAGCCATTCTAATAGGTATATAGTGAGTTTTGTTGTATGGATTTTTTACTCATCCAAACACAGATTTTAGACATCATCAAATCACTGCCTATAGTTGTTTTTAAATAATACATTTTAAAAAGTCACAAATACACATACACAACACATTTGTGACCAGTATTTATCTGACGCCAGCCACATAAAGTTAATTTCAAGAAATTTTTTCCAATGTCAACTTCCCAATCCCTTCTCTCTCCAACAATTCCTTCAGCTCAATGGGAACTCTGACCTATTGACCCTATCCATGTTTTTTTCTGTACCTCACATTCTGCATGTCCTTATTTCTTCCTTATCAAGCTCAAATTCCATGATCCAGCATTATAATAATTCTCTATTATTCTTCATTTATTTGCCCTTCTCTCATTCTTTTTTATTCCTCTGGCAAAGTTCCCACTTCAGTTAAATTCTACTCTCCTACCAGTTCCTATATGCACCCAAGCAGCTGGATTTGGCTAGAGAAGTCAAAAACTATGGTGACTGGTCTAACTTTACACGAGGTCTTACTGCTAAGTGGCAATCTTGTTACCAGACCTCCTTCCTAAATTTCCCTTTCTTCTTGCTCCCACATTCTCTCTCCTCAAATTTCCAAAACTCTTTTTTCCTATCCTTGTTCTCAGTTGACAGCATTACCTCTTACTTAAGAAAACAGAAACCATTAAAAAAATAATTTCCACATATTTCCATCATCAAACCCATAAATCAGCCCATAGCTCCACCAACACCCATGCTGTCTTCTATCCTATGGTGATGAATGAACTCTCTGTGTCCTATCCAATGCCAAATCTTCCATTTGGTCATTAGATTCCATCTATTCACACTTATTCAAGGACTTAGCTCTTGAAGTTTTTCCCTCTCTTACCCCTGTTATCATCAGTTTTTACCTACCATACCATTTGTCTCATCATTGATGCTGGAAAAGATCCCATCATAAAAAAAAAATGTACCCACATTTCCTCCATCCACTGCCTGATCTCTGCTGCCCCTTACAACTAAGCCCTTCTGAAAACTGATGTATAACTGCTATTCAACATAGTACTGGAAGTCCTAGCCTCAGCAATCAGACAACAAAAAGACATTAAAGGCATTCAAATTGGCAAAGAAGAAGTCAAACTCTCCCTCTTCACCGATGACATGATACTCTATGTAGAAAACCCAAAAGTCTCCACCCCAAGATTGCTAGAACTAATACAGCAATTTGGCAGCGTGGCAGGATACAAAATCAATGCCCAGAAATCAGTGGCATTTCTATACACTAACAATGAGACTGAAGAAAGAGAAATTAAGGAGTCAATCCCATTTACAATTGCACCCAAAAGCATAAGATACCTAGGAATAAACCTAACCAAAGAGGTAAAGGATCTATACCCTAAAAACTGTAGAACACTTCTGAAAGAAATTGAGGAAGACACAAAGAGATGGAAAAATATTCCATGCTCATGGATTGGTAGAATTAATATTGTGAAAATGTCAATGTTACCCAGGGCAATTTACACGTTTAATGCAATCCCTATCAAAATACCATGGACTTTCTTCAGAGATTGGAATAAATAAGATTTGTGTGGAATCAGAAAAGACCCCGAATAGCCAGGGGAATTTTAAAAAAGAAAACCATTTATGGGGGCATCACAATGCCAGATTTCAGGTTGTACTACAAAGCTGTGGTCATCAAGACAGTGTGGTACTGGCACAAAAACAGACACATACATCAATGGAACAGAATAGAGAACCCAGAAGTGGACCCTGAACTTTATGGTCAACTAATATTCGATAAAGGAGGAAAGACTATCCATTGGAAGAAAGACAGTCTCTTCAATAAATGGTGCTGGGAAAATTGGACATCCACATGCAGAAGAATGAAACTAGACCACTCTCTTGCACCATACACAAAGATACACTCAAAATGGATGAAAGATCTAAATGTGAGACAAGATTCCATCAAAATCCTAGAGAAGAACACAGGCAACACCCTTTTTGAACTCGGCCACAGTAACTTCTTGCCAGATACATCCATGAAGGCAAGAGAAACAAAAGCAAAAATGAACTATTTGGACTTCATCAAGATAAGAAGCTTTTGCACAGCAAAGGATACAGTCAACAAAACTAAAAGACAACCTACAGAATGGGAGAAGATATTTGCAAATGACCTATCAGATAAAGGGCTGGTTTCCAAGATCTATAAAGAACTTCTTAAACTCAACACCAAAGAAACAAACAATCCAATCATGACATGGGCAAAAGACATGAACAGAAATCTCACAGAGGAAGACATAGACATGGCCAACATGCACATGAGAAAATGCTCTGCATCACTTGCCATCAGGGAAATACAAATCAAAACCACAATGAGATACCACCTCACACCAGAGAGAATGGGGAAAATTAACAAGGCAGGAAACCACAAATGTTGGAGAGGATGTGGAGAAAGGGGAACCTTCTTACACTGTTGGTGGGAATGTGAACTGGTGCAGCCACTCTGGAAAACTGTGTGGAGGTTCCTCAAAGAGTTAAAAATAGACCTGCCCTGGGATCCCTGGGTGGCTCAGCGGTTTGGCGCCTGCCTTTGGCCCAGGGCGCAATCCTGGAGCCTCGAGATCGAGTCCCACGTCAGGCTCCTGGCGTGGGGCCTGCTTCTCCCTCCTCCTGTGTCTCTGCCTCTCTCTCTCTCTATGTCTATCGTAAGTAAATAAATAAATATTTTTAAAAAAATAGACCTGCCCTACAACCCAGCAATAGCACTGTTGGGGATTTACCCCAAAGATACAGATGCAATGAAATGCCGGGACACCTGCACCCCGATGTTTCTAGCAGCAATGTCCACAATAGCCAAACTGTGGAAGGAGCCTCGGTGTCCATCGAAAGATGAGTGGATAAAAAAGATGTGGTTTATGTATACAATGGAATATTACTCAGCTATTAGAAACGACAAATACCCACCATTTGCTTCAACGTGGATGGAACTGCAGGGTATTATGCTGAGTGAAGTAAGTCAATCGGAGAAGGACAAACATTATATGTTCTCATTCATTTGGAGAATATAAATAATAGTGAAAGGGAATATAAGGGAAGGGAGATGAAGTGTGTGGGAAATATTAGAAAGGGAGACAGAACATAAAGACTCCTAACTCTGGGAAACGAACTAGGGGTGGTGGAAGGGGAGGAGGGCGGGGGGGGGGGGGGGGGAATGGGTGATGGGCACTGAGGGGGGCACTTGACGGGATGAGCACTGGGTATTATTCTGTAAGTTGGCAAATTGAACACCAATAAAAAATAAATTTATTATAAAAAAATAAATGCTGTTAAAATAAAAAAAATAGAATACTTATTCCTCTTTCCCATTCACTCTTAGGCCTACTCTAACCCACCTGATTCCCTCTTGTCATATTCACCAGTGACATCCACCTTGACCAATCCAATGGTCGCTTCCCAGTGCACATTTACTTTGGTACCCTAGTCACTTTTGAGTAATAACTTTGATGAAGTAAATGGTTATTCCATTGCTTTAAAAGTTAAATAAATCATTTCTTGAAATACCTGATTTCCACTAGTAACACTCAGAGAGTCCTTTGGGTCACAAAAATCAAAAATTGCAGTATATTGTTTTACTTCTAAGGAAAAGTTCAAATAATCTAAAATAAAAGTCAAATATGCATTCCCAATTAAAAAAAAAAACTTTTTCTCCTGAAAAGTTAGGGTTTATAAAAATTTACCTTTCCTAATATATATATATATATATATATATTACCTTTTCTAAAAACCCAGTGTCATTGTTTTGCAAGGCTTCTACTCAACTAGAAACTCCACAATGGATTTTTCAAAGACTTGCTTTGACGACCAAAAAACATAATCTTATTTATCAGCTCCTCAATTCAACATATATCAATCTTTATAAACTAGGAGTTTTGTCCAGTATTTTGTCTAGCTTCTATAAGAGATATTCTCAGAAAATTTGAGCAATATACATGGACACCATACAAGATTGAAATACTTCAATTATATTGTTATTTAAATTAAAGTACAATTTCCATATTATTCAAGTAATCTTTTTTTTTTTAATGTTTATTTATTTATGATAGTCACACAGGGGGAGAGAGAGGCAGAGACATAGGCAGAGGGAGAAGCAGGCTCCATGCACCAGGAGCCTGACATGGGATTCGATCCCGGGTCTCCAGGATCGTGCCCTGGGCCAAAGGCAGGCGCCAAACCGCTGTGCCACCCAGGGATCCCTCAAGTAATCTTTAACAGGTGTAAGTAACTGTTGGAGATAACTTTTCATTACTGCTGCTTAGGTTAGGTTGTTATTTCTTACATTTTCTCAATACTTGGATAAAATGGTCAGCTTCTGGAAAGGAGGTGAAAATATCCATAAAGTGATTTTGTGTAACAGATGAGAAGAGAATTAAATTAGCAAAAGTAAATTGATGTAAAGAAATTTAGTTATAATTACAGTCATCAGAATTATCTTATGATGTTACAGAGATAATCAAATGTTATCAAGTGTTAAGCAATAACTTTTACATATTTACGTGTAATAATGTGTAATATACATAGAGTGGGGTAAATTACAGTTACTAAATGATTTGCAGCCTCTAACAATATAAGTCTATGGACTCCGCCAATTAAACAACTTATATTAGGGGCACATGGGTGGCTCAGCCAGTTTTGTCTGCCTGCAGCTCAGGTCAAGATCCCAGGGACCTGGGATCCAGCCCCACATCAAGGTTCCCTGCTTGGCAAAGAGCCTGCTTCTCCCTTTCCTCCTTGCTCTTGCTTTCTCTCCCTACATCTATCTCTCTCTTTCTCAAATAAATAAATAAAATCTTTTAAAAAATTTTTAAAAATAGGGGCACATGGGTAGCTCAGTGGTTGAGTGTCTGCCTTTGGCTCAGGTTGTGATCCCAAGGTCCTGGGATTGAGTGCCACATTAGCTCCCCATAGACAGCCTGCTTCTCCCTCTGCCTATGTCTCTGCCTCTCTGTGTGTGTGTCTCTCTTGAATAAATAAATTTAAAAATTAAAAAAAATATTTTAAACATAAACTATTTTATTCAAAAGATATCTTTGTATCCTACAGAACTTTATCATGCTCTTTTTTTTTCTCTAATTCAAGATCATACATATATATGAAACCAAAGTTTGTGAAATGAATTTCCTAACTAAGATGTTTTTGCTTTCTTGACCCATCAGTCACTTTTAGTTCCTCGGGGACTTAGAAAAGAGAAAGAGCACACAGGCAAAAGAAGGGTAGCTTGGGTTTCTTGCCCCTTCGTTACTAATTGTAAGATCATTTTAAGACACTAGTTCTTCCTCTCTAATATCTGGATGATAATATTGACCATACAGATCTATTCCCACGGCTATCATAAGAATCAAAGGGAGTCATGTTGCTAAAAGTATTTTGAAATTTTTTTTTAAAGATTTTATTCATTCATTTTACAGAGAGAAAGAGTACAAGTAGGCAGAAGGAAAGGGAAGAAGGAGGCTCTTGTTGAGCAGACAGCCTGACACGGGGCTCCATCCCAGGACCCCAGGATCACAACCTGAACCAAAGGCAGATGCTTAATCCATTGAGCCACTCAGGTCCCCCAGTACTTTGTAAATTATGAAACTTCAAGTAAAGAATTACCATTATGGTTAAGATATTGAACAATTTACTCAACAAAATTCCCCAGAGAGAAAATTCATTCTATTAGAAAGGAGTAAGTTTTGAATAGATGATTATTCAAATGACCTTGTTATCAATTATTTCTGAATTTAGATAAAGGAAACAAAAATTCAGTGTCTTGAACTCTATGTCACTGCTCTGTATTAGTATTAAAGACCATTATGTTGTATTGTGTGATAAGGTATTAGAAATGCATGGGGCACCTGGGTAGCTCAATCTGTTAAGTGACTGACTCTTGATTTTGCCCAAGTCATGATGTCAAGTTTGTGAGACTGAGCCCTGTGCTGGGCTCCATGCTAGGCATGGAGCCTGGTTAAGATTCTCTCTCTCCCTCTGCCCCTCTGCTTACACACACATACACTCTCTTTTTCTAAGAAAGAAAGAAAGAAAGAAAGAAAGAAAGAAAGAAAGAAAGAAAGAAAGAAAGAAAGAAAGAAAGAAAGAGGCTTGAGAGGCTCTAAATTTTCTAGATCTCTTCTATTATAGAGTTTTGGCACCTATTTCACTTGCTATTAAATTCTTCAGGGATGGGGCTCAGTGGTTTAGCACTTCAGTCCAGGGCCTTATCCTGGAGACCCGAGATTGAGTCCCACATTGGGCTCCCTGCATGGAGCCTGCTTCTCCTTGTGCCTGTGTCTCTGCCTCTCTCTCTCTTTCTGTGTCTCTCATGAATAAAAAAATAAAATCTTAAAAAAAACATTTCCAAATGGAATAGAGTAGAAGAAAAGTGCTGTGAAATGTCAGGAGTTTCAAGGTCAAGACTAAGTTCTGTCAATTATTAAAGTATATGTCCTTGATGAGTAACTTTGCCTCCCTGGATGTGCAGTTTTCTCATCTGTTGAATGATGGAATTGGAAAAGAGTCCCTCCAGCACCTTCCACTTCCAATTTTCTATAAACTTTTATTCTCATTTATTTTACCCACCTATGTATCCTTCCTTTATGTTACATATGCTAAGCAACACACCAACTTCACACGATATCATCTGTGATATTTAATCCAACAAAATTTTTAGCCCTGACATATGCACATTTTTATCTAGAAATATAACCCAATGCTAATTGTTCTTCCTTGAACTTCAGAAACATTCAAAGTATTATTGTAGAAATGTGATCTATGGTTTTTGCAAGAAAGCAACATTCAGGGAAAATTCAATTATTTGCACTTAAGATATAACAAAAGAAATTTTTGCCTTTTAATTCAATAATCATGTTTAAACCTTACCCTATTGAAATGATGCTATATTCTGTTGCTTGAGATGGTTTCTCCATTCATTAAAAATAACATTTGGCTTTGAAGTGAAACCAAGGATCTGAATAGCACCATATGCCAAGTAGCAATTTCATGGTAGCCATTTTTAATCACAGTTGCTTTCAGAACTTTCTGTTATGGAGGAGAGAAAAGAATTTTAATTTCTTGTTTTAATTATGACAATACAGAGAAGCATAGAGTGCAATATGGTTTGGAGAATTGCCAATACTTTGAAATACTTCTTATTTTTAAAGTCCCTTAGAATGTATTTATCTTCATAAAAATGAACTGTTATGTCACTGCAAATACTGAATAGTTAAACTGCAAGTTTAATATAATTATTGAATTTGTGTCTGACATAGAAGTACTCTTCCCTTTCGGGGGAACCCTGAGTGGCTCAGCGGTTTAGCGCCTGTCTTCAGCCCAGGGCGTGATTCTGGGGTCCCTGGATCGAGCCCCACATTGGGCTCTCTGCATGGAGTCTGCTTCTCCCTCTGCCTGTGTCTCTGCCTTTCTCTCTCTTTGTGTCTCTCATGAATAAATAAATAAAATCTTAAAAAAAAAAAAAAGAAGTACTCTTCCCTTTCAATAGAATCTGTGGAAAAGAAAAAAGTATTAACATTAGAAAATACATGTCAACATATAAAACCTCCCTGCAGGAGCCTGATGTGGGACTTGATCCCAAGACCCCAGGGTCATGACCTGAGCCAAAGGCAGACACTCAACCACTGAGGCATGCAGGCACCCTAAAACTTAAAACATAAACCATTTCTGCTCTGAACTGCTCAGTCTGGAGTGGAAAAACTATTTTAGCAATAAAATAGTTTTCTCAAATGCCTCTCACTAGAAAAAAAAGTAAAATGTTTTTATAATTAATAAAGTGATAAAGTAATTATTATGCCAAGCTAATTGAAAGTACACCCCTCAGTCTCTTTGGCTTGTCTACAACAGAGAAAGTTGCAGCAAAATTGCCAAAGTCATTAGATTTGGGAACCTGGGAACTGGTCTTATAGTACAAACAATGGGATTCCAGGGAAATGAAACATGAGTAGTAATTTAGAGAGAATTTAGAGAGTCTGCACTGCTGGGAGTTGTAGCTCAGAACAAGTAAGCCAGAATCCATGTGCCCCATTTCTGTGATTCCGCAATGAAGACAGAACTCAAAGATTTGATCCTAATTCACTTGGTAAGAGAAAATTGAATAATAAGAAAAGGGCTACACAATGCAAGTGATAAAACAAACTTACTTTTGGAGAGGTTGAGTTATGGGGAAATATTTATTTCATATGAAACCAAAATATTTCTCTTAAATATGAAACACATTTATTTCATCAAATTTTTCCTATTAAGATGAAAAGTTAGGCATGAGACCCTCTCTTCATTCTTGGCAATGAGCAATATACACCTTGAAATCCAAATGGGTCTATTATTCAAGTTAGTGCTTGGAAAATATGGGTAGTATCTAATTCAAAAACTATGGATAGGGATCCCTGGGTGGTGCAGCGGTTTGGCGCCTGCCTTTGGCCCAGGGCGCGATCCTGGAGACCCGGGATCGAATCCCACGTCGGGCTCCCAGTGCATGGAGCCTGCATGCACTGCATTCTCCCTCTGCCTGTGTCTCTGCCTCTCTCTCTCTATCTGTGTGTGACTATCATAAATAAATAAAAATTAAAAAAAAAACTATGGATAGATAGCATCTAGTTCAAAGGATCTTCAGGAACTTTTCCATATTTCAAAAATGTCTAGCCAAAAGTCTCAATAATAATGATGTATATTTTTAGCTGATTTTACTTTCAATTAATGTTGATTAGAAGTTCTGATTTGCTATTATGAATCTTTGATGTAAAATAGAAATATGAACTAATTATTACTGTTTAAAACTCTGCTTGTTTGCTAGACAAAATCTTTGATTACATGGTATCAGTGGAGGAAAAGTGACTAATTAAATATAACCTAAATGGATAAAAGCTTGAAGACCCTGACCTAGCCTTCATACAAAACCTGGGAGAGAATTCATGAATCAAAAATCACTAGCTCTCTCAAAAATAATAACAGGAAGATAGATAGGGCAGGAGAGCTTGGAACTAGATAAATGCTCAAGCAGAGTATCATCTACTCATCTCTCTCACTATCTTCTCTTCCTTTTCTTTGCTTCTCTCTGCTTTCTTTCTCTCTCTCTTCTCCCTCTCCTCTGCACACACACACACACACACACACACACACTGACTCACACACTGACATGTACAAATATACATATAGGCCAATAATTGTGCCATTGACTAACCATGTTCTTGTCACTGGCGTCTCCTTCACAGCAGCTCTCCTCAGACACTCCCCAAGCAGGAAGTTCAACCAGCCCAGGAAGGTGGAATCCTCAGCTCAGTCTCCTGACAGGAGGTGTTTATGGCTCCAGCACCCTTGTTCTGGCTGGAAGCTGTTGGTAGAACATATCCTCCATGAATGAAGAGGAGTTACCTCCAAAGGACCAGGAACTTCAGCAAACTTCTATAAAGAAGGTAGTACTTGATCCTGCTGGCATAGAACAAGCTAGAATTAAATACTCGAATTACATAACTGGTAACAATACATTTCAGGAGACAGAGGAAGTTGAAATCCAAACTTCTGTTGAAATTCAACAAAACATCCATGGAACTAATAGGAATGATCACTTAATGTCTGATTTAGTGTTTACAAAAAGAAAAAGAAAAAGCCTCAGAAGTTCAACTCTATAACCACATTTACTTACTCAAAAAACAAACAACAAGGAAATAAATAACATCGATGTTGGGCTCCAAAATGTGAAAATTTGATATAATAACACTTAGGTGTATACATTTTTATTACTCTCTTTTTAAAAGTGTGATTGTATTAAAAAGGAAATTTAATACAAATACTTATGGAAATTTATGAAGTATCTCTAGAGAATATAGTCTGAAAACCATCGGTTTATTTGAGACACTGTAATAGTCTAACCACAAGAATAGAGAATTGATACCTTTTCCCCTAGTCACAAATAACTGATAATTTAAAAATAGATCACATTTCCCTTATTCTAATTTAGGAGTAGTCCCATGTTTATAGTCAAAACTTACTCCCATAAAGACTTTTTGAAGACTGGACAAGATTAGCCAGTACTCATCAAAGCATACTAAAAAAAATAAAAAAAAAAAATAGAAGAAGTGGATTTAGTTAAAGCAATTACTCTACAGTAGAGCTGTCAGGTTGCTTCCCCTCAAATACCACCACTCTCCCACACTATGGAGACTGTCTGGGAGACTAGGTATAGCCGGATGAAAAAGATGAGTTAGATTGGTTATATAATGTTTTCTTCCTTTCAGCACTTTGAATATATCATGCCACTCCCTTGTGGCCTTCGGAAAAATCAACTGGTAGCCTTATAGGCTTTCCCCTGTAGGTGTTTTGTTTCTTTTGCTGATTTTAAGATTTGGTTGAATTAAAATATTCCAGTAAAAATATTTCAGTTCTCTGGATATTAAATCCTATATTATTTAGCATTAAAAATGGGTGTTAAGTCAACTCATATATAGTTATGCAGTAGAGCAAGAGAATCTCCATGAAACATGCATCATCTATCAGAAAATATATTTCATACCTAGATTATGGAATTTTAATGTATATTATCCATAATGTTTTCTAAAAAGGCAAATTGGTTTTGCTATATATCAAAATATGAGCATCTCACTACAATGTAGATGTATTCTATTACTGACCTTACAATTACTTAAGTGGCATTTTAACTCCATGACAATTGTCATAGTTATGAACAAATGTAAAGTATGAAACACATAATTTTTTAAAAACATTTTTCAATTCTTACTAAGTATAGATCACTTGTACTTGTATGTATATATGTATATACTTAAGGTAGACCTGTGGCAAGGCCAAGGACCATTCGAATACAGAAAACAGTCATTTTGAAGAATCCCATAAAGGCCCAATTTCAGTTCTTGTGTAGCTAAGTTTATCAAAACTAGAGAAATTCAACATAATAAACAGGTAGCCTTAAGAGTATTTTTTTCTGCCTCAGGGTATCCTAATATTTGGTCCTGAAAGTTTGTACAGATTTATTGGCAAATCATTCTCATGACATGCATCCTGCCCACTCTCCTTCATATACGGTATTAAAGGATGGATAAGACAGCTATCTAAAGGGGAAGGAAAAAATGGAATCAAACCAGGAATTTTTTTTAAAAGACTAATGAAATAACTAATGTTCTTAGAGTAGGCTTCTTTGCTATTACATTCATTAGCATAATTGAGAAAGCGACTTTACTCTTTTTAATGAGATATATATGGAGGGTGTCAATATCATAACTTCTGCAAATTATCTCGAAACCTATTTCAGAATCTCTGAATAGCAGAAACATATATATTTAATTTTGTTTAGACTTACTTAACATGAGTTATATTCTATATAAAGTAAAATAAATACATAAATATATTGTTTTCAAATATAAAAATGAAAAAGATGTAGAAAAAATAGGAGAATATGGCCAACCCACACCGGTTGTATCAAAGGCACCAATGTAAACTGCTGTAAAAAACTATATAGCACTCATGTAAAATCCTAGCACTTACCTCTTCAAGAACTGGAGCAATCATGCAAGTGGGCCCCCAAAGGAATGCTCTGTCAATTTCATGAACCTGATGATCTGATGTAAATCTTTAGTTAGAATAAAGTCTTACTCACTTACCTCAGGTTTATGGTGATCAACACCAAGAAGACCAACAGATAAAAACAGGAAGAGACTTAGGGTAGAAGCAATACTTGAGGAATAAAAATCTAATCATCGAGAGAGACAATAGGGATCCATTCTCTTCACTGACCAAGAGATAGATGGGCAGCAAACTTAAAGTCAAAGGAGTTCCAAGTAATCACATTGTCTACATTTTGTTGTTGTTCCTTTTTGCATCCTAAATAGCCTTCAAGGACCTAACATTAATCCTACCTCCTTCATAAAGCTGTCCCTGTTTATTTCACACTGACCTTGCCATTCTTTGAATTTTTCCGGCACTTTCTAGTCTATGCCATACAATCAGGACAGAAATATACAACATTCTATGTTATATTCAATTTCTTTCAAATCTATCAGTTGTGATCTTCCCAGTTCTCTGGGGGCAGGGACCTTGTTTCATCCTTTTTCTATATTCCACACTATTCACACAACAAGACAAAGTTTGTTTTTTTGTTAATTGATTAAAAGTGTTTCCTTAACTAAATTATTCAAATTTAGGGATGCCTGGATGGTTCAATGGTTGAACATCTGCCTTCAGCTCAAGGCGTGATCCCAGGGTCCTGGGAGCGAGTCCCACATCGGGTTCGCTGCAGGGAGTCTGCTTCTCCCTCTGCCTCTCTCTCTCTGTCTCCCATGAATAAATAAATAAATAATCCTTAAAAAAATAAATTCTTCAAATTTGTAAATCATTTCTAATCACAGTTAGTGGGTGGCTGGGTGGGGGAACTGGTTTGCCTATTTTTTATCCGCCCAAAAATACCCTTAGTAGGAGAAGCCAGGCTTCTAGGATCTCTGTGGTAGAAAAACCTATGACTAGAACAATTATTAAATGGTATTTACTCATGCACCAATCCTGGGACCACTGTATTTCCACTCACAGGAGAACAGTAGAAGAGGGTATGTAAATAAGGCAGCAATAAGTATCTTTAACACAGAACAGAAATTATAGCAAGCTCTTTTCCAAACATCCCAAGATCTTGTTCCTGCAAAAGAGGAATGTTGCAACAGACATTTGCTGAAGTGAGAATTTTTCAGTTTTTTTTTTTCAGGGAGAAGGCAGTTTAGAGAGAAGCAGACCATTTGTAAATAGTATTTCTGTCTACTTGAAAGCCTTTCATAAGTGGTAAGTTATTACAGAATTTTCTCTTAAATATATTCTATAAAGTTTACATATTATAGTATGTAGTATATAGTTTGCATGCCCATAAAGAGCAAAGTTTCAAATCATTTCTAGACAAAGATCCTTACCACACCTTCTCTGTAAGAGAAAAGATAGCTTCACAGCCATTTGATTAAGAAATGATGGTCTTCAGACTAAAGAATCGTAGATCATACTATAATGCCTGCCTGCAATCAAAACAAAAGCTTGATATTGGATAGATTACTGAACTACTAAGGAAGGATAACTCCAAATATCATAGGTTTGTATGCTACAATGTTGTATGATAAAGGCCCTTCCTTTTTTAGAAATTGTAAACAATGTATCTTCAAGGACATTTCAGATAAACTATTTCTACATTTATTTCTTGTTATTCTCTCGCAGTTCTTGATAAAGTCAATAATGCGTACATTTTTTTGAAAACCCAATCACATATTTCAACATCTATGTTGAAGATCAGTTTGATTTTGATGAATATTTTTATGAGTTTATGTATATATTCTAATCCCAGTTTATAATTACAGGTTAATATTGAATAAAGCAGCTATTTTAAATTAATTCTCACTCACCTTATTTCCAATTGCATTATGATTTCTGGAGAAGGGATACAATGCTCCAAGCTGACATCCAATGCAGACAGAGTTCATAAGTTATCTTTTTATTAAACCTACATATTTCAACTCCCATCCGGGGACAGATTTTATTGACTTTAAAATATATCACATTACTTTTGCTGTAAAACACATACTAAAGTATTTCAGATTGTACAATTTTTAACAACAAATATGTTTAAGACCACAAAGGTATCATTTTCATACTGTGGAATCTTAAAGTATAAATGTGCCCTTAGAGAATAGCATACGGAATAAATAGTGACCAGTTCTTCTTGTCCAGTTTTGATAAAAAATAAAACCATGGGCTCTATCATGGTATAAGCAAGTAGTCTTTTGGATAATCCAATGTAAATTTTAAAAAATTAATGTAGTACTATAAATTTCCTGTCTCTATATGAGAAGTTAAACCTACAAAGTATTCACAATACATTTAGCTAATCCAAGAGGCTTAGTGGCTTAACTACTCACACTAGGATAAAAGGCGCCGGGATTGCTACCGATGACTATGATCTCCTCTTGATCATAAATTATAGATACTTTGCTTCCTGACGTCTAATGAAGGCCTCTGGTCTCCAACTTGGTCTCCAAGTTGTTTTTAGAGCTCTTCTTGTTCTCTCAGAAATTTAATCTTTAACCCTAAAGCTTCAATTAACATCAAAGTTTTTAGGGTAAAAAGTAATAAAGAAGTAAAGCATGGAATCATAAACCATGTCAACTGTAATAAGCATGTCAGTTTCCCAACCATGAAAGTTGTAATCTACATTCTATTAAAGATAGAGAAAGATCTGTCTTCCTCTGAGGCTACTTGTAAGTTCTCTGTCAATTTTTGGTCCAGACAAAACTTGACATTATAATTATTTTCCATTATTTCTTTAGCAATTCTTCTTTGAATGTACCTAATCTATCACTTGAACACCAGCAAAAAAAAAAATCTCACTAAATTCGAGAGTTTACAACTTAATATGCAGCTTCCCAAAATAAGGCAAATTTGCTTTATATTTTTTCTTGGTATATATGTCAACTACATTTCTAGAACAAATTTTTAAAAAAATCACTGGGATACAGTAAATCCACTATCATACATTTATGAACACAACAGCAAATTCTTTAATAGCTAATTTTTTCTTTATCACCTAAGCTCAGATAAAAGGAAATATTTTCCTGGCTGAATATAATTTCCTTTCTTTATAGAAAATGAAATGTTCACCTCTGAGTGAACATTCTATATCTGCTTTCAAATTGTCTCTCTATTCTTTTTTCCCTATTATCTGTAGAGCTCATAATAATAATTTTGTAAAAATAAAAATAATAATAATAGGTTTGTAGAAGAGGAATGCCTGGGTGGCTTGGTCGGTTGAGTATCCAACTCCTACTTTCAGTTCAGCTCATGGTCATTGCTCAGGTTATGGTCTCAGTGTCATAAGGTGGACCCTAGTGTGGGGCTCCCTGCTCAGTGGTGAGTCTGCTTGAGATTCTCTCCCTCTCCCTCTGCCTCCCCCTGCTCATTCACTCTTTTTCTAAAAAATTCACTCTTGCTTTAAAAGCAAGCAAGTAAGCAAGCAAGCAATGCCAAGGCACCATCCTTGATTAACTATCCAGACTATCTAGGAATGTTCCCATTTTTAGATATCAGCATTTTAAAAAATTCTCTGTTATTCTACCATGCAGCCATGGTAGTTTTATACTAATGTTGATTTGCCAGTAAGTTTTTTTGATAATTGATTTTATTTCCTTAGTAAACTCTGTGTTTATACAAAAAAAAATATGTATTAGATTTTTAGCAGTGTTATTGCAAAATTTTGCTTCAGTTATCCTTTTATTTGAATTTGACTCATATTTTTAACACTTTTTAAATCAAATCTTTATTTTTTTAAAAAGATTTTATTTATTTACTCATGAGAGACACAACACACAGAGAGAGAGAGAGAGAGTGAGAGAGAGGCAGAGACACAGGCAGAGGGAGAAGCAGGCTCCATAAATAAATCTTTAAAAAAATAGATTTGTAAAAGAGCTGCAGATGAGGTAAAAGAAGAGATGAAAAGCAGAGAGGATAAACTTCCTAGTTTAACCATGACCAGTGCTTTAGTGACGTAAAACAAGCAGAAAAAAAATAATAACAAATGTAGTTCTCTTGAGATCTGTATAGGTTAAGGGCAATTCTACAATGGCTAAATGAGTGTATTATTTATAATGTCCTGCACACAACTTGAGTGCATTTTATCTTCACAGAAGTATGTTTGCACTGCCAGATAATATTGATTAACCTATAGGCTTTAATGCAATTAATTGTCTAATTTTAAAACTTATATACAGAATTCCAAGGAAATTAAATTCTAGCATTCTAATGACTGATATATGCATCTCTCTCCAACATGGAAAATTGTCACCCAACCAATGGCCATCATATTTCTCACTCCCAACAAATGTTGGATGACTTAAAATAAATGCTTGCTTTTTTGCAGTCTTCTAGGAGCACTGGGGAAAAAAAAATAAGAAAAACTTTCTTCAGTTTTATTCTAGATAAAGATCCTTTTTTCAAAAAAACAAACCCACACGATCTTAAAATAGATGAACAATTCTCAATTTCCATATAGTTCAAATATTTTGTCAAAGGGTTTTCTTGATATATTTTTTATTTTTTTTAAGATTTTATTTATTTATTCATGAGAGACAGAGAGATAGAGAAAGAGAGAGAGAAAGAGGTTGAGACACAGGCAGAGGGAGAAACAAGTTCCATGCAGGGAGCCTGATGCAGGACTCGATCCTGGGACTCTGGGATCACGCCCTGAGCTGAAGGCAGATGCTCAACCGCTGAGCCACCCAGGAGTCCCTGTCAAAGGGGCTTGTAAGCAGAAAAATGGAGGAAATGAAGAGAATTAAAAAAAAATTACCATATATAAACTATTGCACACATTTCATGAAAAGCTAATTTAATAACAAATGCTAAACATTCAAACCAAATTTTTCTACCCTAAACTCTTCTTATGAGTTATATTATAGCATAGGTAGTGTAGTTTCTCAACTATGGCTGTATATTAGAAACTTCTGGAAGCTTTAAAAGCAAGCAAGCAAGTAAGCAAGCAAGCAATGCCAAGGCACCATCCTTGATCAACTATCCAGACTATCTAGGAATGCTCCCATTTCTAGATATCAGCATTTAAAAAAATTCTCTGTTATTCTACCATGCAGCCATGGTAGTTTTATACTAATGTTGATTTGCCAGTAAGTTTTTTTGATAATTGATTTTATTTCCTTAGTAAACTCTGCGTTTATACAAAAAAAATATGTATTAGATTTTTAGTAGTGTTATTGCAAAATTTTGCTTCGGTTATCCTTTTATTTGAATTTGACTCATATTTTTAACACTTTTTAAATCAAATCTTTATTTTTTTTAAAAAGATTTTATTTATTTACTCATGAGAGAGACACAGAGAGAGAGAGAGAGAGTGAGAGAGAGGCAGAGACACAGGCAGAGGGAGAAGCAGGCTCCATGCAGGGAGCCCGACGTGGGACTCAATCCTGGGTCTTCAGGATCACACCCTGGGCCAAAGATGGCACTAAACCACTGAGCCACCTGGGCTGCCCTAAATCAAATCTTTAAATGAAAAATTAACGGAGATAGACATTGCAATTAAAAGGATATAGTGTAAACTCCATTCACCTCTTCCATATAGAATATGTATAATTTTGAGCATGTTACTACTATAAAATAGAACTAATGATGCTTAGCTTCACAGGGGTGTTATAATGTTTAAATGAAAAAAAAAATTTCTATATCTAGGAAAGCTTTCAACTTTCACAACAGCTAACATAAGACAAGTGCTTGGTAAAGGCTCACTTCCTTTCTGTACTTGCCAACTGTGCTTAGTTACAGCCCCAGATCAGCTTCACTCTACTTAGCTTGAATCTCGGTTTCAGCCATTATTTACCTACAACTTCGGGACTAATCATGTTGTCTCTTGAGGGTAAAATAATAAGTTAAAAAAGTTAAATTGTCAGATTAAATTGAATGATAAAAGCTCTAATGATAAATTCAGTAAACTGTCTTTATGCTTGTCTAGGTGAATCTTGCTAATGCTTCCACTTAAAACTATTTTTATGCCTTCTGGGAAGTAATTTTAATTGTTTGAATTTCATTAAGTTCAGATTTTGGAAGTCATGTTCACTTTGTACCTGAGACATGAAAAGTGTTCAGAAATATAATTTTCAGCACTAAAAGAGAATATATGTCAAAATTTATTTCTCCTCCTCCTCCTCCTTCATCTTCTTCTTGCCTAAATTTCTTTATGAGTTAAACACAATTAACAGCATCTTGGGCAACCCAAGTGTGAGTGGTATATTCTAAAATCTAAAGAAATGATTCCTTGCCTTCCCAATAGATATTTGAAATGGCCTATTAAAATAGGATAAATAAACCCCAGACAACTGTAAGTCACTTAACTTCTACTTTACAGCAGCAATATATGATTCTATTTTTTATGTTATTTAAAAGTAACCTCTTTTTTTTTACTAGCTTAAGAGTATTTAGCCATGTTTTAAAAATCTATATTTAGAATATTTCCTATTAAGACTACTATATGTTTATTCATTCTTTTCAGTCAAATCAAGACCGAAGTCTTCTTCACTAGTAGGTAAGACATAGAACCTGGTTAAATGATCTTTATGTTCATCTTTAGCTCTGTTAGTCTCTATTAAGTTCACCAAACAAATTTCATTAAGTTCCCTGAGCTCATAACTCTAGAAAAATGGCTTTATCCCAAAGCATAAAAATAAGATATATTTGTACATGACCAAAATAATCAGTTCTATATTGATCCTCATTTCATAAAACCAGTATTTCTGAGAGTTTACTTTGTAAAGCAAAAAGTGTGACTCTATGAGAGTCATATAAATTTTGCCCATATTTATGACAAATTGTTAAGGTACTATATAAACCTGAATTGAGATGAAAACCTGGGCAGCCCCGATGGCCCAGCAGTTTACCAATGGCTGCAGCCTGGGGGGTGTGATCCTGGAGACTCGGGATTGAGTCCCACATCGGGCTCCCCTGCATGGAGCCTGCTTCTCCTTCTGCCTGTGTCTCTGCCTCTCTCTCTCTTTCTCTCTCTCTCTCTCTCTCTCTCTGTGTCTGTCATGAATAAATAAATAAAATCTTTTTAAAAAGATTAATTTATTAGACAGACAAGAATGTAGTAAATGGAAATAGTATTCTGTACCTGAATCCATAAATCTAAATAATCAAAGTAGTCTCCCAATAAACATCCACAGAAAAAGACAGAAATGGTGTAACACAGCAAGCCTTCATCTAGAGGAGCAGCGTGAATCAGGTGGTCACTGAGAGGTTGCTTCAAGATCTGGGATCAACACCAGGAGAGAAGAGGTTTGTCTATCAAGCTTGCAGTGTATTGCACTTACTGTAATGGCATGCACAAATCCCAATTTATGCTTCTAATGGTGGGGGCTTTACCCATTCATATTTAACCAGACCTAAAAGTGGCTCCATTAAGATCAAGGTAAGATACATACACCCCACAAAACTGTAGAGTTTATTAACAGTTACTTCCTACATTATAAAATTGCCCCCAAATTGCTTTCTCTAGCATTTACCTGAGATTGTACTTTTGCTTGCCTTCGACCAGTTTTTATGCTTCCACTAAGGCCATTTTGCTCTACTTTTGTGCTGTTCCAACAGGTTATTAAAGATACTTGTAAAATCAATGAGAACATTTTTTTTAAAAAGATTTATTTATTTATTTATGATAGAGAGAGAGAGAGAGAGACAGAGAGAGAGAGACAGAGAGGGGCAGAGACACAGGAGGAGGGAGAAGCAGCCTCCATGCTGGGAGCCCGATGTGGGACTCGATCCCGGGACTCCAGGATCACACCCTAGGCCAAAGGCAGGCGCCAAACTGCTGAGCCACCCAGGGATCCCTCAATGAGAACATTTAATAAAATAATAAATCAGTAAGATAAAAGCTTAAAAGAAGAAGTGTATTAGTCTTTGGAAAAAATAAGAAACAACACAATAAAATGTAACATCTACTTTAAACAGATTTTTTTTCCTATTTTGAAGATATTTTAATAATTTGTGGATATTAAAGCAATAGTTTTCAGAAAAATTTATAAACTACTCACTAGAAAGATGGTTTTGCTTGTGACCAACCAGAGAATGTATATCATAATGAAACACAGAAGTCATAATGTTTTCTCAGTCAAAAGTCTACTTGTGATATCTAAGGATGAAATAAAATAAACTATGCATTCTTAGAATAACTTAAATATCCTTATAGTATTTTATTTGTCTATCTACATATTGGTCACTCTCACTAGTCTATCAGCTTCTTGAGGACACTGTATGTCTTTTCAGTTAGTAATAAGGGTGCTACAATAACAAAAAAAAATTTAATTGCATTTGGAATTTATGAGACATAATTGACTAATAGTATCAAGACCAAGTTAAATTTGTTTTAGAAATACAAAGTTAATCTAACATTAGAAAATCTATTAATATTCACATATTAATGTGTTAAAAATATAACCATCTTCACAAATGTTTTAAAAAGTGTTTGATAAAATTTAATTTCATTCATGACAGAAATCTCTCAGCGAAATACTAATTAAAAAAAAAAACATCCTTAACTTTGTTAAGGTTATCTACAAAACACTTATAGCCAAATTCAAAATTATTTTAAAAATTGTGAAACATTACAAACACTTCATTGAGATTGGGAACAGAAGGATGCCTGCTGTTACCAATTTGATTTGATCCCATACTGAAGTTCTTATCCAGTGCAATAAGGCAAGGAAAAATAAATCAAAGTGAAAGGATTAGAATGGAAGAACCAATATTAGGCATAATTCATAAATGATGTTATTGTCTACATAGAAGAGTTCTGAGGAATGTACAGATAAAATATGAGAACTATTATGACAGTGTAGCAAGTTTTGTGGATAAAAAATCAATATACAAAACTCAACCAACTATATTCTGTAAATTAACACAAATACAAAGTAAAATGACTACAGAGAAGCATTTACAATAGTATCAAAAATATATGGAACCTAAAAATGACATTAACCAAATAAGTCTAAAACTTCACAAAAACTTAAAATTTTCTGACAAATAATTTTAAAAGACAAAGTGTTAAAAATATCATATTCCTCCCATTAAAAAGCCTATACATATTATAAAGATGTCAATTATTTCCAAATTGCTATATCTATTTAATGCTCAACAATAGCCAAAATAATCTTGAAGAAAGCCAAGGCGGGAAAGACTATTTCCTACATTCTTCCAAGGCTCATTTTCTATAGAAACTAAGACCACATCAAATTGATAAAGAAGAAAAAATAATGGAAGCTAATGGAACAGAAAAAACAGTCTAGCAACAATGATAGTGTATTCAGATATCTATCATAAGAAAAAGTAAGTATTGCAGATCAGTGAGGGAGAGAATTGGTTTGGGGACAATTCCTTTTCAATTTAGGGGGGAAAAAAATGAAGTTACGCTGTTACCTTATACTGCTCAAAATCAACTCCAAGCAGGTTAATGACCAAAATGTGAAAGGGCAATACTATATACATTTTTAAAAAAGTTTATGTTTATGACTTCAAGTTCAAAAGTATTTCTTTAGTTACAAACTGATAAAGAAAATTATTGATAAATTTCACAATAGTTTAGTTAGGGACTTGTATTCAACAAAAGATACCAGAAAGAGAGTGAAAAGATAGGCCAGAAATTTGTAGATATATTTGTAACACATATACCTGAAAAATCAGTACAATAAAACTAATGGCCCAAGAGGAAAATGGGGGAAAAAAACATCCAACAGATCAATATAACCTGAAAACTCAATGAATAGGAAAAATGCTTAATCTCATAAGCAAAGATACACAAATGAAATACATAATGAACTGACAATTCACACTCACCAGATTGACAAAAATTAAGATGATTGAGGGACTGACTGGTTGCATTTTCCTGCGAAACTCTGGTCAATTCAGTAAAATGCCACCGTGTAGTATATTTGCTTCCCTTCCTTCCCTTCTTTACCCTCGAGCCTTGGGCTTGATTTCCCCTCCCCCCACCTCCCAAAGGATACCCTCACCAGATAAGCTTTGCATCAGGTTCTTTTTTCTAGGGAATATAGACTAAAATATCATTTGCCACTTTTGAAGATAATGGCAGAAGACTGAATTCCTTTTCCTTTGCTGTTTACTAGTGACAAAATTTTGGTTTTTACCATTTTCCCCTGTTTTATTAATCTATGGGGGAGGGGAAATTCTGGGTGTAGCTTCATTTTGCCATCATCACCTGGAAGTCTCTGATGGTATTTGACTTGATGTTTATGTGTCATCATCTTCACCAGACTGTGAACTGTCCTAAGGGACAGCTGTTTTTTTAGGTTTGTACACCCAGGCCCTTGGACAGATAGAGCAGATGGTGAGCATCTGGCATCTGGTACTATGCATAACGGAAAGTAAAAGATCTTGCATTAAGAGAAGAAAGGATTCTCACACCGAGCTCAAAAGGAAATTATCTTCCTTTTCTACAAATAATTGAACAAGACAAGACAAAATAGGCTCTAAACTACAGGAAGTTTAATTTAAATATGACGAAAAATTCCAGGTCAAATAATGATTTTTTCCTGAATATTTTTTAAGAAACAGAAAAGACTTTATATTAAAAATTTTGAACATTGGCATAGCTAAAGTAGGAGAAATACTAGGTACCACTAACATTCTCTTTCTACTTGGCACATACACAAAAAGGGTAAGTCTCATCCATTGATGGCAGAAATTTGACCTTTTGGAAAAGAAAGATCAGAACAGGAAGTGATTATGCCCTCCAAATTAACTCAGTGTTGAAACAAAATAGAGTGAAAGGTGAGTTTTTGTAGAGAGGAAACAAGATTAACCTTTGTTTTCTAAAAGGTATTCAAAGGAAGGTTTAGCCCATCTGTTTCCATTTTGCCATGTTTTAAGACAACTTTATTGAGGTGCAGTTGATACATCCAAATCCACATATTTAATACATGCAATTTGGTACTTTGGACATATGCCTATACCCATAAAATCATCACCACAATCACACATGTTCATCTCCTCCAAAAAATCCCCATGCCCTTTTTGTACATTTTTGTGGTAAGAACACTTAACATGAGATTTATCCTCTTCAAATAATTTTAAGTTCATACAATATTGTTAACTATAGGAAATACGTTGCACAACAGTTCCCTAGAACTTACTCATCTTGTATAATTGAAACTTTATCCATTTCTTTCAGAAGTGAAAGAGATGTAAATAGTCAAGAATAGTACCTGGCACCCTGTAGGGACCCCAATATATCTTTCTATCATATTATACCAACTGAGAAAACAACACTACTCTCTGAAGTATATTTGGATCACATAGCTGAAGTAAGATCAATAAAGAAAAATTTGCTGCATAAAGTCTAAAATGTGAAGAGTAAGAACTCAAAACGGTTATTAAAGGATATACTCTCTAAGGATAGACTAGTTCTTCAAAGCACTTGTAAAAAGGAGTGTTTCTTTAATGTAGCAACTTTTATCATTTTACTCAGGTTTGGAAACAACTTGTCTTGAATTGAAAAATTATTTTCCCCGTTGTGGGCTGTATAGAATATTAACTTGACAGTAGCTACTGTAATGCAAATGGAAGTGTGAAAAGGATTTGCCTTTTGTCCTGCTTTATAATCTTCTGCATTATTTGAGAAAAATGACAGTAAATTTGAGAGGTTTTTTCCAACTGACTAGAGATTACAGAAATAAGCAAGACCAACATGGGTGTGTGTACCTGTCTGCCTGCTTGCACTGGATTCTGTCAAACACCAAAGATGAAACCTCAGTTTCTAGAGTTAGCTTCAAACCTACACTCGTCCTGCTGTGTGACAGTGCTGCACACATTGGACCTCTAGGAAGAAATGTTCTGAAGTGTGTGTTTTCAGGATAAGAAGCAAAGCAGGTGGGAAAGTAGCCCAGAGCTGGAATCAGATAGACCTGGACCCAGTAATGGCACTGGACCAAGTAATTAGTCATTTACTAATCCCATGACTTTGAGTAAAGTTCTTCACTATTCTGAGCCTCAGTTTCTTCATCTGGAAGATGGGAATAATACGCTTTTTATAAGCTTTATAGGGACGCCTGGGTGGCTCAGTGGTTGAGTGTCTGCCTTTGGCTCAGGGCATGATCCCGAGGTCCAGGGACTGAGTCTGCCTATGTCTCTGCCTCTCTTTCTCATGAATAAATAAATAAATCTTAAAAAAAAAAAGAGCTTTATGAAAGAGAGCCTTCTCATTATTTCATTGTCCAATCTTTGGACAATGAAATACACCTTAGAACACTTTGTGACACTATGGAGATGTTTAGCAGATTTTTTTAATTCATAGTAATTCTCATTTCATTGGTTGTGAGAATTAAATGAAATAATTAATATAAATAAGACAATATTGTTCTTAATTAACATTTTCATTATTGTATTAATTATAAACATTACTATTTATAAGAAACATTTACAATAATAAATATAAAATTTACCACTAATTGTTATTATTTCATATAAAATTAAAATATTTCCTTTTTCCATGTTCTCCATGTACTGTTTAGACCTCGTATGTGTAGTCTTAACCTTCCTTCTAGGACTATATGTCTATTTGTTTAACCAACAATTATAGAGTCTAATGTCAGACACTTGTTGCAACTAGGGGTGAAGCTGCTGTGCACATCTAACTGAAGAACTAATGAGACCAGCCCAAAGAGAGAGATTGATAATAGCAAGTAAAGTATAGTGAGGAGGAACCAGTGATCAAGTTATCATGTTTTCTTCTAGCAATATTTTTCTTCCTATTGTTTTAAGATGGTGCCATTTATTTCAACAGATATTTGTAAAAGCTTTCTGAAAAGCAGTAATTCTCAGGAGACAAATTTACTTCCAAGTTTTGCTTCCAGAAATGAAATTATGTGAAGGGGTAAGAAAAAAAACTCTCTGCATTTTAGGAGGCATTAATTTTTAAAACACTAGGAAGGGATAGGGACTTGGTGCTCTACTTTTGGTCCTCACTCTAACAGTATCCTAGAGAAGAAAAAAATGTCTGAAGGGATATGGGTTTGTGGAACACCTCAGGATGCTACCTGGATCTGTAGAATCCAAGATTCTCAAGTTCTGCAAAGATCAGAGCAACAACAGAAGGATGAGACTTCAGGCAGACATTGGGCTTGGACAACTGGTCTTGCATCTTAGCAGAAGCCGAAGACTTAAAGGTCTTCCTCAAATAGTTTTTCTCTGCCTAAGAACATTAGGATCTTTCAATAACACTGAAAGTAGAGAGGAGAGCAGCCCAGTGATGATTGAGAAAGATTTTTTTCTACCTGGGTGGGTTAAGATAGAAACTAAGAAACATCTGATTTGTTTTAAAGGAGAGAGAGTAATGTAATCTTTCCTGGATATCTATCATTTAAATTAGGATGGAATCTTATGAAACCCAGAGAATTTGACAAGTAAGGATGTTGGCAGGAAAAGATTGAGGAGGGGTTTTGTAAAAAACAATCAAGCCCAAGAAATGTGATAATATGATTGAGAAAAGAGATGTGTACAATTGCGTAGGGAGAAAGTCAACTGAGTCTAACATGAGCAAAAGAAGGCTAGGCAGTAAAAAAGCTTGGGCTCCTGAAGTGGTAGGCAGAATAATGGTTCCCCAAATTGTCTTTATCCTAACCCTTCAATATACCTTGGAATATGTTATCTTACATTTCATTTTTTTTTAAAGATTTTATTTCTTAATCATGAGAGACACAGACACACAGGCAGAGGGAGAAGCAGGCCCCACGCAGGGAGCCTGATGCAGGACCTGATCCTGGGATCACACCCTGAGCCAAAGGCAGACACTCAACCGCTGAGCCACCCAAGCTTCCTGTGTTATCTTACATTTCAAAAGGGATTTTGCAGATGTAATTAAGGTTAAGGATCTTGAGATAGGAATATTAGCCTGGATCATCCAGGTGGATCTGATCTAATGAGATGATTCCTTAAAAGTGGAGAACCTTTCCCAGCTGTATTTAGAAATATGTGAAAATGGAAGAAGGGTCAGAGAAAAATGCAACACTGCTGGTCTTGAAGATGGAGGAAAGGGACCATGAACCAAGGAATATGAGTAAGCAAACACCTAGAAGCTAGAAGGCAGAGATTCTCTCTTAGAGCTTCTAGAAAGGAACTCATCACTACCAACACCCCGATTTTAACCCAGTAAGCCCCATATCAGATTGCTAACCTACAGAACTGTAAGTTAAGAAATTCATGTTGTTTTTCATCCACTGAATTTGTGGTGGTTTGTTATGGCACCAATAGAAAACTAATCCACATGGCTAGAGTTCTAAGTATTCCTACTAAGAGGACAGTATCAACTATAGGGCAATTGAGAGGTGACTTACGGTTGCCATCTCTCTGAGTTGGGAGGCACTCATCTCAAATAAAAAGAAGTATCTTCACATTTAGCACAACTTCTTTCAAAATCGTTAGCTAAACATACAAAGATGTTTATTTCCCCTGGTATGTAATCTTATTGCCTCATATGTTACTATTTTTTACTATATGTTCAGTCACCTCTACCCACATATTTTTCTGAAGTTGAGATTTGGCTACTCTTCAAAATAACTCCCCCTCCCAAAAACAAAACAAAACAAAACAAAGAAAACAAAATAACTCCCCAAACCCTGACTCTATCACTGTTAAACACTTGAAATATATGAATTTATGTATAGTTTTGGTTATACATGTACTAAATCATTCTCTGTAATCTTAACCATACTATTAGCATCCTACTAAAACACAAAGTCCTAAAATATGAAGGTCTTTCTTATCATACTTTCTTAATAGTTCTCCAAAATAGTACAGGTATAAAAAAACCTACAATATGGGAGAGACTTGAAAGACCAGGGTGGAAAGGTTGGGCTGCAAACTGAAAGTCACACAGCGCTGAGGCACAGATGCAACACCTGGTCAAACACTTGACTCTCAACAGATCCATTCTGACCCTTGCAGTGGAAGGGTTTAATGGGAATGTTGGCTACAGGCAATATGCCTCCAACAGTGGTGCCTCTAGGACAGCATGAGATATGGAGAGGTTCCTAAAATTGGAACAAGAGAGTCAGCATTCCAAAATCTTTATCTGAGTCCAGTAGGCATCACAAAGGCTGAACTCAAAACAAGTCTGCTCAGTTCTTTCTGAAGCAGGTTTAATGGGATTCCTTTGTAGGAATCTACTGTCTGAGTTGCCCTACGCTTATTTTTTTATGTCATCTTCTTGGATTCTTCCCCCAGAATCATTAATTTTAGCTTTTGTGACTTTCTAAAGTGCATTTTGTTCAACAAGGCAACAAGGACGGAAGGAGTCTAGGGCATAAGGAAATCTAATTCTAATCCAGATTCTGCTGTCTTAAAAGGTTTGACTTTCTGTTGGATCTTCAAAATTGAGCTATCAGCATCATGTTAAAGCGATCTTTATGATAAACTGCATATACGTAAGATCGTAAATACTGAAAGGCTTTCGTCTCCCTGGAAAGAAATGGGAGGGGGAGAGAGAATTATGTCCATTTAAAGCATTTTTGCTTCTACCATGAACTTTCCCCCTACTTGTTATTATTTGAAGAGAACATGTCCCTAAAGAGATGTAGAGCCTCTTGCCATTCAATTTCTGACTCTACACATTTGAGAATAAGTCTAATGGAACTTTTCATGATTTTTTTTTATTATATAAAGCACACTGAAACAGCTTACCTTGGCCATCAGTTACAGCTGAAATTTAACTACATACTTAGCTCAGCTCATGTTAAAGCCATTTGTAGTGTATGTAAAAGAATAACACAGGAATCTAGACATTGTGTAATAATTTTCTTATCTTCTGCAGATGAAGGCAGTAGCCTGATCATATTCTTTCGCTCCTAAGAGAACATTTTAAGCACTAACTATATTATAATAGAGCCAGTCTTCTCAGCCACAAAGAAAAAAAAATGTAACAAATGTAGATAATTACCCACTGAAATACAGTGGGTAATTATAGGACTCCTGTACTTTAACCAGAATATAACTCCTAATTATCTCAAAAGCGTAACTTTATACAATCAGAAACAGTTACCAATCAACGAGATTACAAAAAAATGGTAAAACCTTAGATGGTTGAATTGTAAAAGAGATAAAAAGAAATTTAATATTGGCTAAAAATAGCACTGGGAATAAGAATATTCATCTGATGCTGCATTGGGTTTTCAGTCTTTAGGCTCCGTATCTTGGTAACACTAGCCCTTGACTGCAAGCAGATTTCTGCAGTACTTTTTACAATAATCTATTTTAGAAAGAATGCAGCTGAGAGATTGACTGGTCTTGTTTCTGTCTTTCAGGTCCCAAGTTGGTATTAACAGTTTCTTTCTTCTCTGATTCATACTTTTTCCTTTTTTTTTTTTTTTTTAAGTTCCACACAGTGATAAACTTGTTCTTTAAAAGGATATAAACCAGGAAATAAGATAGGTAAGCAATTAGGCACTGGTCATGAAAGAATGATCTTTGCCAGGGTAAAAATGGGGACCCTTGTAGCTAATTCTAGCTTCACTCTCTGGGGTGATGAAGATGATGGAAAAAAATATCATAATAGTCACCACCTATATTAATTGCACATTAGTAATATTTGCCAAAGTGGTTGGAGTTAGGTTCAAACCCTCCCGAGTTGTTTGTGATAGATACAAGAGCAGCCATTTTTTGCACACCTTCTTGTAGGTCCCTCACCTGCTTAACATACCATGTTTTGAATCCTTAACATAAAAAATGTGTATTCATTACCCATTTTGCAGACAAAGGAAGGTTCACAGGCCTAGAAAGGTCTTGAGCCAGGATTTGGAGCCAGTGTAACACTATTGCCCATCTTCATTCTCTGTGCCATTGCCCGTCTGCCAGAGACAGCCCCCCACCCCCACCCCAGGCAAGTGCTCCCACACCATTGTGCACAATGGCACCCAGGCCTCTTGTTGCTGGAATTATTGTGTGTGATCTCATTGACTCCCTGATATTTTCTTTCTTTTTTTTTTTTAAAGATTTTATTTATTCATGAGAGAGAGAGAGAGAGAGAGAGAGAGAGGCAGAGACACAGGCAGAGGGAGAAGCAGGCTCCATGCAGGGAGTCCAACGTGGGACTCGATCCTGTGTCTCCAGGGTCACAACCTGGGCCAATGGTGGCGCTAACCACTGAGCAACACGGGCTGCCCTGATATTTTCATTCTCATTATTCTTCCCCAACCTTTGCTTCAAGAATGACAAACGACAAATAAATTCTCAGTACTGCCTAGGAATTCCACTGTGCTCCTGTCATAAATTCACAATTCACAATTCACTTTGCCGCTGTCTGAAATGACTGTGGCATACCCTCTCTCTCTTCCAAGTTCCTGCTCCCCACATCCGATCCCATTTCCCCTATCACTTCTACTGATGAACAAATCATTAAAATAGAAGTTTATCTTATGGGCAGATCTTCAGCCTCCTACCACCTAACCCATAAATCTATATGTATCTGTTTGTACGTTCTTCTTCCTCAGTAACAATAAGACGTTCTGGCTCTTTTAAAACTCATCCCTTCCCAATTAATGCTATCCTTGCCTTTCTTCTCAATGACTTCAATCCTTGGATTACTGCCTTTTGCATTAGCCATCTTGTTCAGTCTTGCTGGCTCATTTCTTAACAGCAAGTAAATGCACTCTAGTATCTCTCATTTCTTCAAAAATGAAGACAATAAAACAGTATTCTCCTATACTCACATTCTTTTCAGCTACAGCCCCATTTTTCTAGTCCTTCCCAGAGCCAAACCTGCCAAAGATCTGTTAACACTCTGTCTCTATTCCTGCATCTTCCTTTGACTCTTTAACTGAGTTTAGTGTGATGCCCATTTCCACTACTCTACTGAAATGAATGTTCTTGTACTGCCAATCTCCATGTTGCTGAACTCTGGACACACACTCATCCTAAATGACTTGGGACAGCAGCTGATGGAATTGACCATGTCACCCTTCTTAAAATAGTCTCCTCGGCCAGGACAGAAGACATCACTCCTTCCTGCCCTATCCAATTGCTTCCATTTGGTTTTCTTGGCTGAATCTTTTTCTTCTATCCAAAGCTAAATGTTGTGATGTGGATTCAGTCAGGGTTTAGGGTTAGAGTACCCATGTATTAAGTTCATTTTTTTACACCCTTTCATTCTCAGTATATTGTCTCATCCAACCCTGTGGGTTTAAACATCATTTTTATGCATATAATTCGTAGGGGTTTTTAAAATCTAAAACCCAGATTGCTTCTCTCCATTTTGCACATCTTGCTGCCTACTTGATATTTTCATTTAGGTATTTCACAAAATAATGAAAGAGAGTAACTTCTGCACACCATTCTTTCTGCGTAGCAAGTAGCATGTGGAAGGAGGTCAGTATCTCAAGGATTCAAGGAAGATGAGCGAGACTCTAGGGTTTATAGGTCTTCAAAAGTGGGTTTTATTTCAGTTTTGCTTTTTCCCCTTTGTTCTACTTTCACTGGGAACTGAATCACTGCACATGCAAATGGCTGTAATTTCAAAGGAAATGTAAATGAAGTGCTATGATCACTCAAACTAGAAGTCTGTAGTCAAGGATAAGCCAAACTTATCTTAGTCTGACTGCAAAACTCGATTTCTCAATTAAATCTTCACAACTTTTTCATCTCATAGCATTTTCAATTGTATATGATTAGTCACAGAAATAGCAAAAACTGTGGAAATTATAAGTTGAACCTTGGAACTGAAAGAAAGAACGCAATCATCCAGCTTCCACTCCACACCAGCAGTTCTAGTTCCCTGCACCCTTATAAGGACAGCCAGGAAAGACAACATCTGTATCCTCCCTAGACAAGTGACAGCACAACTCACAAACATTCCAAAATCTTACCACAAATGTGTAGCAGGTATACATATATGTTCTGAGTTTTCTGGTTTATTCCTAGATTGTTGAGTTATGAAAGGAAATGTACACTTTTCTAAGACAAACTGCTGGCATTGGAGAGACTGTTCCCCATGGGATATAAAAATGTTTCAAAATCATTTGCACTTTCCGCATACTTGTCATGCACATAGTATAGGTTTATTGTCTTCACATCCTAGCTTCTGGACTGTTTCAAAACTGGCTGGTTCTTTCACAACCTTAATAGAAATGGGAACCCTCATGAGTAATAATGGGCATAGTTTCCTTACTTTCCATTGGGGGAACAGAATACATAAAGATCATTCATTCATTCATTTCAAATTTTGAGGACCAAAATGTGTAAAATGGTAAAGTAGGAGCTCTTTGAGATATAGCAATAAACAAGATTGTGTCCCTGATCTCAAAGAGTATATACTGGTAAATTAGCAACAGCTTCACAGATATATAAATGCCATTAAAAAAAATAGGTACCACTTAGTTCTGTTTTGCAAGTGGCAATCCCAATCTTCCAATGGTTGTGGACATAATCTTTTTTTTACATGAAGTATGCTTATAGCATATGATGGTGTCAGTAAATAACTTAGTTCATAGTATGTTCAATCTGGTTGAAGCAACTTAACAAAACAGAGAAGATATGAACATTAGAGATCTTGGATTCCATTTTTTTCATTTTCTTATTTTTTGTCCTTATAACTTACATCTAACCTGTCAACCAGTCCTGTCAATTTTATCCTCAAAATATATGCATAATGTGATCATGTCTTCTTTCATTGTGTTACCACTGTCCCAGGCTACACCATCATTGTTTCTTACCTGGATTGTCACAATAGCTTCTTAACTGGTCTCTCTCTTCCACATCATCTCAGAGGTAGATTGATCTGGAGCCGAAAGAAACTTTAGTTTCATGGTCCCTTTTTGCATGACTCCTTAATACATTTACACCTAAAATTCTAGTTGTAATTTTTTATAATCTTTCTTAAAGAGAGCTGCCCAAATCTTGTAAAGCTTCATAAAACCTGGACTTAGTCTGTTTTCACACTGCTTTTTGCCTTCTTAGATCTACTTTCAGTGTAACTAGAGTGATCCTTTAAAAACCTCTGCTTAAAACCTACCAATCACTTCCCATCTCACTCATCTTAATAGCCAAAGATCGTACAATTGGTCCATGATGCCATTTGTGACACTGCCTCAATATACCTCTGACTTTTCCTCTGTGAATGTCTTCCTGATTACTCTGCTATAGACACACTGACCTCCTTGTTATGCCCGAAAAATGCCAGGCATGTTCTGCTTTAGGGCTTTTATATCTACTCTTCCCTTAGGTATCCTCAGGGCTCAGGCTCTCACCTTTGTTATCATTTATTACCTTCTCTGAGCACCTGATTTAAACTCTAAACTTATTTAAGTTCCCAAATTTCCTACTCTGTTGCATTGGTCTGAATGTTTGTGTCCCCTCCAAAATATAAGTGTTGAAATCCAAACTCCTATAGGAGATGGTTCTAGGAGGTGGGGCTTTTGGGGGGTGGTTAGGTCATAAGGATGGGAACTCTCCTGAATGGGATTAGAGCCCTTATACAAAGAGGCCAGAGAGCTAGCTGAACTCTTTCTTCCACATGAGGATGCAACTAGAAGTCTGCAACCTGGAAGACAGTCTTCACCCAACCATGTGGAACTTGCCCTTGAACTTCCAGCATCCAAAATGGTGAGAAGTAATGTTTTATTGTTTAAGCCACGCAGTCTATGGTATTTTGTTACTGCAGCTTGTGAAGAATAAATAATATAGTAATTGGTCCAAAAAGTGGGGTCCTGCAAAACAAATACCTAAAAATGTGTAACTGGCTTTGAAACTGGGTAATGGGTAGAGGCTGGAAGGGTCTTGGGATGCATGCTCAAAAAAGCCATTATGGTTGTAAAGAGACTACTAAAGTTGATTCTGATGAGAGCTCAGAAAGGAAAGAACTAGAGAGAAAGCTTCTGTGTTCTTAGAGAATACCTAAACAATGGTAAACAGAATGTTCATGGAAATATGGATAGTGAAGGCCATTCTGATGAGATCTCAGATGGAAATAAGGAACATGTTATTAGACAATAGAGAGAAGGCAATCCTTGTGACAAAGTGGCAAAGAACTTGCCTGATCTGTGTTCTAGTGCTTTGTGGAAGGTGGAAATTGTGAGTGATAACACTGAATATCCACCTGAAGACACTTCAAAGTAAAGTGTTGAAGGGATGGTTTGGTTCCTTCTGACTAGTTATGGTAAAATGTAACAAGAGAGAAATGAATTAAAGAAGGAATTATTAAAGAAAAAGGAACCAGAACCTAGATATTTGGAAGAGTCTCAGCGGGTCCATATTGCAAAAAATGAGAAAGCTTGTTCTGAAGAGAACATTAAGGATGTGGCTGAGCAATCATTTGATAAAAAGGTTATAAGTGTGGCTCTGCCATTTCAGCGGGAACCAGGAATAGAGATGGGATTATACCAGCAAAGGCATTGCCAGTTTGAAGTAAAGCAGATAGAAAAGCAGGATGAAATAAAGTCTGGCGGAGCTCTTAGATTCCACAAGACAAGACCATAAAGCTATTCAGCTGCTAACTGTGCTATTGTTTGAGAAAAGGAAAGAAGGACCCCAAAGGCGATTCAGAGATCACAGCTGCCACTTCCAGCACAGACCTGGTAGGCACAGGCCTAGTAGGCAAGGCTTCCACTTTGGTTTCAAAGAGCAGGATCACCACTTGGTAGAGCCCTGTCACCAAGATCCCTGCAGAGAGCAGCAGTGTGAGTGGTGCCGTGGAAGAGAGGCACATCGTGGAGGGGGCTGGCCACCACAGGGAGCTATGTAAGTGGTCACACTGAAACAGGGCCACCTGCCAAACAGTGGGAGTGACACTGCTATTCCAGTGGGCCTGGAGGGCAGAGATCTAAGCAAAGAATATAATTCTCCTGCCTTAAGAGCTAATGGGATTTATCTTGTTGGTGATGCTGGACTTACATGGCACCCATCACTTCTTCCTTCCAATTTCTGGACTTGAGATTTCAAAGTTGAGTTAATACATTGGGATGAAATATGTGTATTTTGTATGCAGGGACATGAATCCCAGCGATGAAATTCCTATCTGACATAATATATAAAACTAAAGCAGACACATTGATGATTTAAACATTTTAAAAACTTAAAAAAAATAAAATAAACATTTTAAAAACTTTAAAATTCTCTAAGAATATATAGAGATCGTTTCTTAGAAATTTCAGTTTAAAAAAGCCTTTTGAAACATAACACCAGAGATAGAAACCACAAAGAAAAGAAAAAGATTTGATTACAAACAAAGCTTAAAAGTAGCTTTGCTTGGCAAAAGTCACAATAAATAGGTTAAAAGACAGAATCTAGGAAAGATATTTGGAATGGCATACGGAAAAGAATTCATATTTTAAAATTCAATAACAAAAAGAAAAACTCCTGAGTAGGAAAACGGCAAGCAATATATACCATTTCTTCACTGAGAAATAGAAATAGGAAAGAAAAAGGTGCTTCACCTCATTCCTAATGAAAGAACTGAAGTTTTTGTTGTTTTCTTGATTTTCTTGTTGTTACAAGTTTTCTTGTTACAACAAGAAAATACCTGTCAGCTTTTTGGTTGCCCTACGTTGGTGAATGTATTGAGAAGTTAATTTGGTAAAAGGATAAATTGGTACAAACATTTTGAGAACATTGGGATAATATGTATAAAAATTTGATATGTGAATTCTTAGGTGTAATAGTTTGATTTTGAAAATTTACATGGTGATAATGAGGCAAGTAGATATAACACTATGTCCTATCATGTTTATTGCACATTATTTGGAATACTAAGATACTAGAAAAAAGAAAGAAAGTATTTATCATTAGGGATTGTTAACTAATTTCCTCAAGTGGGAACAGTGGAAAATCATGTAACCATTTAAAAAGATGAGATAGTTTGATGTGAATTAACATAAAAAGGTATATACAATATTGTTATAGTTTTTAAAAGGCTTTAAAAAAAAAAAATATATATATATATATATAAAACAATGTCATAGTTTGTATTTTCCATTGATGTAGAAGATGACTACATGTAGTTAAAAATCTGGAAGAAAATAAACTGAAATGATAAAATTTGTATTTGGGGTATAAAGAAGGACTGTCACTTTCTACTTCCTACAAATAAGTATTGCATAATTTCTTATGAGGTTGTACTACTTTGATAACCAGCAAAATCACTGAAGATATTTCCATTATGTAAAAGAAAAAAAGTGAGGAATTTCTTTTCACTTAAGAAATGTATGTCTTCATATATATGTGTTCTTCAGTCTACATAAACCTAATTTTCCAATATAATCTCAATCAACATTATGTATAATTTGTTATAATTATTAAAATTTTTTTTCAGAATGTTACACTGTGGATTAATATACCCTTTGAATTTCTCACTAAGTCTATGGGACTTAAATGAGTTTTTAAAAAGTCATATTATCTAGGCCAATGTTCCAAATACTCAGAAGTCCATATAGCTGGAGAAGCTGTACATATTTTTTATAAAACTGAACCCAAGTAATAACAGTTCACTGATGCCATATGCATCGTAATACAACAGGAAGTTTTTGTTTCCTCTTCTGGGTGCTTACCTTCCCAATTGCTGGTGTGACTCCATCTGAGTTATTGACCCAAAGTTCCATTTCTTGTCCAAGTTAACTGGGCTTATAAATACCTTGAGGTTCATCTTTTGTCAAAAAGGGATCCTGACAAATTCCTAAGAATGTTGTAATTGGTAATAGTCTGATAGTTGATATATTTTTTAAAGATTTTATTTATTTATTTATTCATGAGAGACACACGCACACAGAGAGAGAGAGAGAGAGAGGCAGAGACATCGGCAGAGGGAGAAGCAGGCTCCACACAGGAAGCCCGATGTGGGACTTGATCCCAGGACCCTGGGATCACTCCCTGAGCCAAAGGCAGATGCTCAACCGCTGAGCCACCCAGGTGTCCCTGATAGTTGATATTTAAATGTAAATTTTCCAAAAATTTTTGAAATAATAATCCCTCATATTCATATAAACGGTGTGTTTTATATTACATACATTAAGATATTCCCACCCTTTAAGTATGGTTACAAATATAACAGCCATCTATTTCCATCAACTTTTAGTGCTACAACATGTCAACCCAAACAAAGTCAATTTAACAATGTGATCAGTTGCTTCTAATTAAAACCTCTAAGTTTCTTTACTTGAAAGTTACATAAGTAGATCAGTTTAATACTCATGCTACTTTTGCAGGCAACCTTTCCTATGTTTTTCATTTGTTGCTTTTTATATAAGATAAGGCTGTGAAATGGTGGGAAAAGCCCTGGATGATGCAGTCAAGAAATTTGGATTCTACTCTCAGTAGCTACAAAAAGCCAGGGTAAGCCACTTAATTGGATGCTGGCCCACGTTCCATAAAATGAACTGTTATAATCCGTAAATTCTTAGTCACTGTTCCTCTTAAAAATCAAGTCTTAAAATGATTCAAGGGGAAAAAAATGTCTATGATTCTATATTCTGTCTTTTCCACAAACACTTAACGACCCAACACCAAATCTCTTTTTCTTGTTAAGCTTTTTACTATTATATTTGTATTTAAATATTTTTTCTTTATACATTCCTGTTAATTATGTCAGTTAGGTAACAAATATATATTTCTTGACTTGATATAAGCTATTCTTAAGGAAAAAGACAACTTTGTCCATAAACCTCTAGCCTCATTAAGTCATGCACGAATTACAATATATAGTGACATGTTCTATCATGACATTAAGAAAATGGAAACATTATTTTATAAAATTTACAATCTCTCTTGTCTGCAGTCAAACATTTCATTGTGAAACAAATTTCTCTTCCTGTGAGAAAACAGAATGAAAATGATTCTTTTAATGAAAACTGAAAAAATAATACACAAAAATGATACCAGTTCCATCTGTGACCTCTGTGTGTGTATGTGTGTTACAGTATAATCACTATACTTTCTCATTTTCTTATTGCTCTCCATCCTTACCATATGATTTGGGGTACACTTACTTAGGAATATCATTCTATCTTAAACATTCAACTGCCTTATTTTCAGCAATCTATGCTATTATAGCTCCACAGACACAACTGAAATCCCAGAGACCAGTATGAAGACACAGAGGGATGCCCAAAAGCCTGTTTTAAAAAAAAAAAAGAAAAAGAAAGTTATTAAATCCAAAAAAGTTACGCGCTCACAAGTGCAGGTCTTCAGGACTGGAGAATACAATGCTTTAGTCTGCAAACAGTTTAAAATTCCTATATATTGAGCATCAAACATTGCAAGTTGCCCCCTTGGCAGCAACCAAAGAAACAATGGTGAAAATGGGGGGACTCAAAAACTCCTTTGAGACTATAATCAAATCATAAATATCCTCCCAAAGCATATACCTCAAAAGGCAATTCTTTCAAATTTGTGAGTGGGTGATTATGCTCCCAGGGCCCTTCCCTCTCCCTGCTCTTAATCCATTTGACCAGGAAGTAGTATAATAGAACTGTAAAGGCTCCCAAATCAGAAAAACTTGAGTTCACATCTCAGCTCTGCCTTTTAATATCTGTGACATTAGGGAAATCACGTAATTTTTACAGCCTTAGTTTCCTCATTCTTAACACGAGGTAAATAGCGATGTCCACTTCATAATTTATAAGTATTTATTAAGTACCCACTATGCATTGTTTTAGATCCAAGTTGCCTCCCTCATGGAGCTTAAATTCTAATAGAAGAAAACCAAAATAAACATGTAAACAAAGAAGCATAATTTTTAAAAAATAGACTATGTGGAGGTGAGGGTCAGGGAATGGTCAGGGAAATCCTCTCTGGCAGTAAGTCACCATGTAGAGTACTCAGACATAGTGACTAGAAGGTTTACAGGTGGAAGTGTGCAGGGAGACAAAGAAGGCAGATGTGACTGAACAAACAAAAGGGAGAATAGAATATAAGATCACAGAAGAAGGCAGATATTTAACCACTTAAGGCAATTTTTCATTGTCTTTTTTTCAATTTTATATTATGAAAATGGTCAAACATACAGAAGTAGAGAATATAGTAAACTTTCATGTGAACAGAATCAATAATTATTATTTTGCCACACATCTTTACCTTTTCTTTTTTTATTTTCTTTTTTTTTTCCCATGGGGATGAGATACTATAGCATTTTAAAGGAAATTCCTAAAATCATGTTATTTCACCTGTAAATTTACCTAAAAACAAGGTCAATCTCTTACCATAACCAAAATGCCTAACACCTAACAAAATTAACCGTAATCCTTTAATAGTCTCAAATACTCATCTACATTTCCTCAATTTTCTCCAAAATGTCCTTTTTTTTTAAAAAAAAAAATTTGTTTGAAAGGAGATAGATTATACTGAAATTGCAATTGAAGCCATTAAAGTGAGTTAATAAGCTGTGATTTACTTTTTTTAAAAAAAATCATTCTGGCAACTCTGGAAAATCAATTACAGAAAAGCGAAAGTGGTTGCCATGAAACCATTTAGGAGGCTGGTGCATTGTGCAGATGGAGGTGAGAGTGGCTTGAACCAAGGAGGTCTCAGGTAACACTGAAAGAGTCAGACTGGAAGACACCATTAACAGAACTTTCTAATCCATTTCATGTCGTGAGAAGAAGGAAAAAAAGGAACTGACCATGCAATTTAGTTGTAGAGGGCCAGTGAATTCACAGGGCCAGTGAATTCCATAAACTGAAATGGAAAAGACTGAAGAAAAGGAAGAGCAGGTTTGTGGGGGGAGAGCACCAGGCATAAGAAAGGTAGATGTATGCACTTGAGGGGTTAGCCAGTACGAAATGCATTTAAAATCATGGAACCAAAAGATATGACAAGCGGTCCTGGACCCCAGGGTGGGGAGGAGGCTTTCGGCAGGGCTGCGGTCCTGGAGGTTGTAAAAAAAATAAAAGAAAAAAAGAAAAAGAAGATATGACAAGAGAGAGTTCAGTTACAGACCAAAAAGGAACCTAGGACTAACCTTTGGGTGACTCAACATTTAAAACATCAGCAGAAGAGGGCACCTGCTGAGGGTAGCTCAGTGGTTGAGCATCTACCTCTGGCTCAGGTCATGCTCCTGGGGTCCCGAGATCAAATCCCGCATCAGGATCACTGCAGGGAGCCTGCTTCTCCCTTTGCCTATTATCTCTTCCTCTCTGTCTGTCATGAATAAATAAATAAAATTTAAAAAATAAAACATCAGCAACAGAGACTGAAAACAAGCGGGATAGCCAAGGGCAACATGGTGTCAGACACACTAAGAGGAGTCTTTTAAGAGTGGCCACCTGTGTGTTTGACTTAGATGAGAACAGAGACTTGACAGCTATCTTGTGACTTTGACAAGATGTTTCTAGAGAGTGGTGAGGATAACAGCCCAACTGGAATGTGGGGGAAGATTGAGAGGAAGGGTAGTAGAGACGGCCCAGACAGACAGGGTTAAGAAGTTCCAGAGTACAGGAGTGGAGGATGGGGTGAATAGCTGGAGGAGGATGCGGGTTCCTAGGAGGACAGTCTCATTTCGTTTTGTTCAAGGGCTACTAATGCAGCTTTGCTGATGGGAAGGACCTGGTAGAGAGGGATAAGTTGACGATGCAGCCATATGGAGACAGCCGAAGTGTTTCCAGAGCTGAGCATGCCATGGATTTAGAACACGAAGAGATGTGATGCCTGGGTGGCTCAGTGGTTGAGTGTCTGCCTTTGGATCAGGTTGTGATCCCGGAAACCTGGGATTGAGTTCCACATCGAGCTCCCTGCAGGGAGCTTCTTCTCCCTCTGCCTATGTCTCTGCCTCTTTCTCTGGGTCTCTCATGAGTAAATAAACCTTAAAAAAAAAAAAAAAAAAAAAAGAACATGACGAGAAGTGTTAAGGCTCACATATGAGCAGGAACAATCTTAAGAGGAAGAAAGGCAAAACATATCAGCATGCGTGCAGGTAAATTGATAGACTTAGTACTTGGGAAACAATGCATTCCCTTCTTAATTGATTCTATTTTCTGCCTCTATTTTTCTCTGTAAGATGATAAGCCACATCAACAGCTGAACATGGGTGGGGGGGTGGTGTTGAAGGTTTTAGAAGAAAAAGTGGGAGATAACAGTCTCTATGAGTAGGACTGGAAATACACTAGTTTAGGACATTTAGTGGGATTGCCAGACGGGGTAGTATGCTTGGAGATTAAATTAAAGGGATAATTGTCAGCACTGTCATGGGATTGCTTGCCAGAAGCATTCAGCTGCTCAGGTGCAGGAACTGATTTAATCAATCAATTTGCACAGAGTTCCTGTCTGCTGTGTACAGAAATTTGGCATCCAAAGCTGTTTCAGGTCCTCAATTTTAAAGTTTTCTTGCTCCGAACCTCTATTTTATAGTGGATTCTGTCACTCATCTCTCTCTTTGACTCTATTACAATGTCTTACACAGATTATGACTTTCATTAATGTTTCTGACATGAATGAATGAATGAATGAAAAGTTACCCCTATCATCCATGTTTCACAGATGGGGACACCGAGTCAAAAAAGGAGATTTCCTGGGGCACCTGGGTGGCTCAGTCTGTTAAGCATGGTACTCTTGATTTCTGCTCAGGTCATGATCTCTGGGTCCTGAGATCGAGCTCTGCCTCCAGCTCCTGCTGTGCATTGAGCCTACTTAAGATTCTCTATTCTTCTCCCTCTGCCCCTCCTCCCCTTAAAAAGAAGGAGATTTTGTGACTTTTCTGATTTGGTAGCACATAAAAGACTAAAATCAGCAGTGATAAGAATTGTGAATCTCAAACCTGGCTGACCATGGAAATCACAAGGAAAGCTTTTAAAAATATGTGCTCTATCCAGTGCTCTATCCTCAATCAGTTGGGTCAGAATAATTCAAGCAGAATTTCTCAGGGTAGACCCCCCCCACACACACCACTGTATTTTAAGGGCCTCTGGGTGACAGGAACAGAACTAGATTTAAGAATTACTACACTAGTAGTGAGTCCTTGGGAGCAGAGACTGTGTCTATGCATTGTCCCTCCATCACCAGATGAGATTTGTCTTGTCTTCTGTGTTCTGTGCACACCAAAGCCCTTGTTGGCTGACTCTCCTAGCCCTTTGCCAGGTGATTTTTTTGTGTGAGCACGTTTTATGTCAGTCTCTGCTGCTATCTTTTAAAGGTATTTTGTTTCATTCTCACCTTGTAATAACCAGTGAATGTTTTATTTGCACCCACTCAATAGCACAGCAAACACCACCCCCTAAAAGAGTGAAGAAATGAGAAGGGAGCAGCCATGCTACAAAGCTGTAAGAACAACAGGGTATACTTCAAGGCCTACAAACCAGAGCCTTGGAGGGCGCGGAGTTCAGACTGGTAGTGAGGTTAGATTAAAAATGAAAAAAGCCAGAGTACACCAAACAGTAGGAAGCAGTACAGAACATCTAAGGAAGTTAGGAAATCTGGTTTTTACTGTTCCACAGTAGCTGAAATTATATGTGACCGCTTCCCTGTCCCATTAGTTCTAATATATGTCATGAGCATTCCTCAATACTAAAAGAAGAACATCAGAACTGCCACGCTACCTTCCACTCATCCAGAATTCTCTAGGCATCTAGGGTAGAAGTATGGAGCAGTATCACTACAAACAACATATAATTATTACAGATAACATTATATACATGGTATAAAATATTATAAATAACATTAAATAAAAAGCATTAAACTCATTAGCCATGTCCTGTAAATGCCAACCCTACAAATAACAGTATGTTGCAAAGTAGATTCAAATATTTATTTTGAGACATATTCCAGTTCCTTAGTTCTATTTTTTCTTCTTAGTTATTAGTTTAGTTGTAGAAACTAAAACAATGTTAGTTTAGGGCCAGAGTATGTACTGCCACTACTATCTCTACATACCTGTGTAGCGTTTTATTATATCCTTTAATCTTCTATTTGATAAACAGAAACAAATGTTACGGTCCCTATATTATATTGGAGGGATCCATAGTCCTATGCTGTAAAAGATTAGAACCAGGTTGAAAAATAGGGGGCAAAATGTAGCCCAAAGTCAGATGTTCTGATTCCAAGTCTAATAACTTTCACTCCCCCCTAAATACAATTGAAGTCATCCTCTATTTTTCAATATTTCTTTAGGAATGTTTGATGTGCATAGCTGAGAAGTAAGGGATAAAAGTCTCTTCTTCATCACCATCTTATGCTACATACATAGCTCCATGCTCTTAAAATGCCTTAATATAAGAATGAGTTTTATTAAATCTATATTAACCAAATTTTAGATTTGTTTCCCTAGAATAGAATGGCTCTCCTAGAATAGATAGTGTTGACCGAAAGGAGAGGGATTTGAGTTCATCCTCATGGCTTAAAAGGCCATACAAGCACAACATTTCTTCACCAGCCACAGGAAACAAACCCAGTGTGGATTACAGATTGCCTCTTTCACTCATTTTATAGTGCAGAGCCAAAATAATTTTCCTTGTTCTTATTAGTTCCTGCTACAAACAATTGCAATTTCTGCAGCCTGGAGAGTTAAAAAAAAAAAAGTTAATCTTACATAAGGAAATTTCATCCATTTCTCCTAATTGCGTTTGCTTTTTATTTGGCTTCAGGCTCTTGACCATCTACAAATAAAGCGGCTTTGCACAGGAATGACAAGGACAAGAAAAGTGCATGTTCAGAAATAGCAGCCTTCTGTCTGAACCAGGACTTTCCACCTGCTTACTGCCCACCAGGTGCTTTTCTCTCTGCTGCCCACTGGACTCGGAATCAATCAGCCCTGAGTGAGAGCAGAAAGCTCTTATCAGCTCTGGGGATTTAGAATTCATAGACTTGAAAAATCAGTGAAGAATCAAAAATGTATCTTAGTGTCTCTATGTTCACCTTGTGGCAGAGTGCTGTCAGAAACTTCATTTGAACAAAATTAGGGTCAAAGCTATCAGTCACCATTTTTCAAGTAAAAGCAAAAAAAAAAAGTTTACAAAACAATGGTGAACATTCTGTTAATAATGATCATTATAATTTATTGAGTAATTACTGTGTCCCAGGCACTATGTTAAGAGCTTTACATACATTACCTCAATGAACCACCTAGCAATCCTAGGAAATAGGTATGATTGTCCTTATTTTATATAGTAGGAAACAGAGGTTAAATTCATTCAATTAGCAGGTCTCTAAGCCAGTATTTAAACTCCTACAACTGTTGAATTTCATAGATCTTGAAGCATTGGATTGTATTGCTCAATAAAAATAACAAGGCATATATATGTGATTTATATTAATATATGGCTTATTGATCATTATTTTCAGAGGCAGTATTTTGTTTAGCATTTGCCAATTTATATTATTAATAGTTCTAATGGTTGATTTTCTAAGCTATGTTTTAAGAAAAGATCAATTGCAAGAAACTTGAGGTAGATCGAGGCATTTTATGTTTTTTTTTTTTTTAATCCCTGAAGGCTGAAAGAAAGTATTTAAATCTCAAATCACATGTGGTGGCTTTGTCATGTATCAACTTGGGTAGGCCAAACTACATCTCCCAGAATTTCTTTTCTTGTATGTTTCCAGTTAGAGTGATAAAGAACTGATATTCTTAAGAGGTATTGGAGGGCCAAGTAGTTCACACATAGATCAAAACACTGTAACACATATGTATCTCCTACTGGTTCTGCTTCTCTGGTTGAACTCTAACTGAAACAGAAAAGTTCAATAAACACAGTGGGTTGAATTTCTTAAGTTATGTCATTATTTACAACAACTAGAGCTCTAATTAACAGGTTCCATTTCATTTCAATAAAGATGACTCAGAGTTGAATCAAAACTTTGGTTAATAAATCCAAATAAATAATAAATCCACAATAAATGGTCAATATCAGAGAGAGATGATACAAGCCTTTTTTTCAATTAGTTATTTTAACTTTCTCATATGCCAGTAAGTAGCATCAAAGATTTAGGTTTTTATTTTTTTTGATAAAATTTAAACTATTTTCCCCTAAAGTAAAAAAAAAATTAATTTCTTAACTTCATGAAGTTTTGAATAAATTATTATCTATAAATATATAAACATTTGAAATGTTTTACTTTATTAGTAAATAATAGTCTACCCTAAATGCAATTACAAACAACTTTAGCGACTAAAGAAGGGTATTTATTAACTAGAATGGTCAGATGGCCTATCATTTACTACATTTCAATTACATTAAGTGCCACAAGGAATACTCTGTTTTTCAGAACTTTGGAAGTCATTTTGAATAAAATAATTTTAATATTCCTATTTTTCCCTTTCCCTTGAATCAGAAAAATGATTCAAGAGATAATATAGTGGGATGGGAAAGAGGAAAATAAAGATATTCTGAATCCATTTTTTGGCATACAATTACAAAAAAAAAAAAGGATTCTGGATATTATTCTATATATTTCTTAATCTGTACTCCCACTGGTTGCTCTCAAAATAGAACCTTTATAGTAGGAAAGGGGGCCCGGGGGAGGAGCCATCTCTACCTTGTAAGCACAGTCACAAGGCCATGGTCCCTCAGTAAGTCTGTAGACTCTCATCTGGACACCATAAAATCCCTGTGATAATACTTGACACCTATTTTCTAAGGACTTTATTTCTAAAATTGAGCTGCTTTGTGCTAAATTAATTCAGAAGGGCATGAAGGAACACAGGATGCATTAAGAACTGCCATTGCTATAGCAACTGAAAGGAGAATTATAATTAATTATTTTTAACCCATATGTATATTTTATGGGAACATTTGAAAGGAAAGAAGTAGAACTCAGGAAGCTAAGCAACAGACTGGGAACTGCATGTGATTTGAAAGCTTTCTTCCAAACTGTGTTACTCATCTGATAAATACCTCACTATCCTCTTTACATCAATTCCTCCTTCTGACCAATAGTGAGGAAATGTCCCGGCCTAATGTGTGGGATTCCTATGGACTTCAATGGAAAGCCTTTTTCCTGCAAACTGAGATCTCTCACAAAATGCTTCACAGTAAAAATGGATCTCATTCTCGTACTCTATAAACTTATCAAGGTCTTGAAGTCGATGGCCAAATCATCTTCTGTGCTATTTCAAGACATTCTCTTAGGAAAAAAAAAAAAATTTAAAGATCTTATAGACACTGAATCCTAAGTAAATTGAGGACTTAGAGCTTGGAACCCTAACTGCTTTCTGCTCCCCTAACAGATACCATCACCCTTACCCAGTTCTGAGTTCAATCAGAATTTAATAAAACATTTTATTTCATCAACTAATGACAGAAAAAAGTAAAGCGGAAAGACCTTATAAATATACATCAAAGCTAGTAGAAGCTAAGTCTTGAATTAACTTATTATGACTCTCTGTGAACTCTCTGAATAAATTGTGTTGTCTTTTCCAGCCTTAGGCTGCATATATTAGCCTATCCGGAACTGGTATTTCTGATGAGCTATTTGAATTTCAATCATTTGTTCACATCCTCAGGTCAGGCTCTCATTAAAAATTCATTCACAAGCAACTGGTTATATTGGCAACCCCAATGTATACTTCCAACTTCCAACGAGTTACTAAAAACCAGTAATGACTCATTCCTTCAGAATACTATTTAGGTCTGTGGGTGAAAAGACAGAAATCTGCTTTCCACAACTTTTGTACAACATACAAATTCAAGTAACTATCATTCTCTGGTATGTAAATATCCACCAATAAACTAAAAAAGAAATAGTCATTGTAACTTACATACCCTGAGCAAACCAATTTTTCCCCACTGTGTTATATAAGTGAAGCTTATAGCCAGTTGGTTGGAGGTAGCTGTGCCAACGCGTGCAGTAATCATATCTTAGATCAAGTTATTAGGATTATAAAAGCTCTGAGCTTTTGTAGCATGATGCTACTTGCTCCCACAGTGGATGTGTATCTCTCTGCTCTCCAAACACTTGAAGGTTGAATCTCTGCTCTGAATTTTGCTCCGATGAGGGCCCACCTACTGGATCCAGCCCACAATAATGGCCCATGCAGCCTTAGGAGAGTGAGAGGGAGAGGATCTATATCTAAAAGACAAGTAATGGATCATCACAGACACTCACTTAGATTCTTCTGTCCCTGCTCCCATAATATATGTCCCTATCCCTACTCCCAATATGGGTATGCATATTAACAAGACAGTCCAATTTGATTATATAGTTTTATGTTGGGTATTCTTTCATTATATTGAATAATTATAGAAATAAGTAATTTGAAAAGGTCATTTCCATTTATTAATGGAGAAAACATAAGATGTCTCACTGATCTTAGGACCTTCCCTTCACTCTACTCCCCACAGAATAAATTTTATTTCTCAAATTCATCTTTTAATTATTCCCTTCAAATCAGATGCAGACGTAAAAGTAAAACATAACAAAATGAAACATTTACATGACTAGTCACCATACTTAACAATTCTATGATACTAAAGGACTTGCCTTCCTGAACTTCATCAGGTCTTTCCCTTCCTTCATGCTCAAGCAAATGGCCTATTTTGCAAGGCAAAGCCAATGGTGATCCTTTAGGGCAATACCTATATTCTATATTTATACCAGATGCCAGTATCAAATGAGAATAGAACTGTATCTTCAGTTTCACACTTGTAAAATGTCCAGGTCCACACTTGAAATTTTCTAATGTCACCTTCCCCTTAACAGTGAGGTCTGGGACAGGCCAGCATCCAACTGGAGAGACCATCAGTCTCATCTTCTTTATCATTTTAAGGATCTAGAAGTGTTTCTTTTGAATTATCTTTCCTTGAGTTTTTCCTTACTATTTTTTTTAAGATTTTACTTATTTATTCATGAGAGACACAGAGAGAGAGGCAGAGACATAGCCAGAGGGAGAAGCTATTGGAACCGATCCCGGGACCCCAGGACCACACCTCAATGTTCCTAAATACAAGGTTTCCTTTTCCTAAAAGGCTTTTTTACCCAATATCAACATATTCAAATACCTTGCATCTTTCAAAGGCTAGTTCATATGTGGCTTCTTCTATAGAATCCTCAACCTCACTACCTAATTAGGTAATAATTTCTCTTCATCTTTAATCCCTTGTTAATTTATAATTTTCTGTGGCTCTTGCCGCATTATACTCTGATTTCAATTTATTTATGTCAATATTTTATCTTTTTTTAGATTCTTCTCTTTTTAAGGTTTAGTATGTGATAAATATCTATTTAGGATGGAGCTCACAGAACAGACTTTAAAGAATCATTTCTACAGAAATATGTATCTTAATATAGATTTTTAGAAGTCAGCCTTCTTAGTGGAAAGAAATGAATCTCCCATGTTAAGATTTTGGGCAAAATAAAGGAAGAATAACAATGAAAAAGACCAGCTTTGTTTTCAACATACTTCACAGGCTATGGAACCCTTTCCAAGTTTATAAAAACATTTTGCTTCTGATCAGTAATTCTGTACCCAGCTAACCCTAATAGGTCTACCTTCTGTGATAGCCTGCTTACCTTCCACCCAGCACAAGACCCCCCTCCCTTATATCTAATACTGAAGCATCTTTGAGAAGTAATGTTACCAATATTCATTCTAAAAACTCAGAGCTCTGGTTTCTTTCAATTATTTTATAATAGCTTTGTTAAATTTAGAATTTTGACTGCCTGGTTCCAAAGTGCCTAGGCAATCTGTACTTTTGAAAACGTAAATAAGTAGTATTTTTAACAGCTTTTAGCTCAAGACCTTCGGTTGTCTGATAGAAGCCATGTGTCCTGCCTCTTGAAGAATGCGAAGTCAATACAACCTTGTGATGAGGTTCACAAAGGTTCTAAAACTCATACATAGACCCAAGGTTACAGATCCTCGTTCAAATTCATTGCGTAAGTTGAATGAGCCTTGGATTGGGAATGACTCTAACAGAACCTGATGAATTTTTGTGTCTGGAACACTGTATTGCCAGACTCAAATATAGAAAAACATGGTTTCCAATGCTTTAACATTTCTTTGGCTTGTATTTTTCTGGGCAGAAATCGAAAATCAGAGAGATCCAAAATTCATCATTCTTGGACAACTAACACTGTTAACACTAGAGAAATAAAAAGACCTATGGGAGCTTTTTAAATAATCCATTATAAAACATGAGACATTTTAGTGAAACCTAGTTGCAAAGCACAACCAATATTTATTGAGAACCTACTATGGATCAGTCTCTTGTCAGTCAGTGTGTAATCAAATCCTTGTGAAGTATCTTTCCTGTTTTACTAAAGATAAAAGTGAAGCTCAGGGAGGAAACCTGCCCCCAATACACATATAAAAAGTAGAGACAGATACAAGAAACAGAATTTTCAGCTCACATTCTTCTCCTAAATCATGAAGTTAGTAATTCTTTGTTCTGAACTAGAAGACCAGGGTTGATTTATTGTTTTTATTTTTCATTTTTCAACATGATAGAATTTTGGCAATAATAATAATTTGCAATTGTTTCCATAAATCAAGTGCCTATTGCTCATAAGTAAAAGAAAAGAAAAAAGAAAAGAAAAATCCCATCTTTCTAGATAAATGGGCTATAGCAGAGCATAGAGAAAGGTCAGAACATGAAGCATGTCTGGGTGCAACAGCTTAGAGAAAAATGAGATGATGGGATGTAATTATGGGTGAAAGTATTTAACAGAGACAGTAAAGTTAATGTCTTCAGTTATATAAAAAGAAATTGCTCAGAATAGCTGTTTCCTCAATTTTACAACTTTCCAAAGAAAAAGGTGTACTAGCAGCCGCCTGGACTCTTACAGTGCTCCTGGAATTTGCTCAAAAAGAACTGTGGTTAGAGCATTACTAATCATTCTTCTAGGATGTAAAGTTTGTCATTTCAAGTCTTAAACAATGAGATGACTCCCCCTGAGTCTTTTCAGATTGTGAAATTGATAGAAAATCTAAAAGCCAAAGGTGTCTAATGCCTCAGAAGAGATTAAATAAAAAAAAGAATTAAAAATCAATCTATTATTTGAAAAGGCCAGAGGAAAAAAGTGGATTACAGATTTATATATTAATTTACTTTGACCTGCCTATGTTCTTTTTTTAAGATTTTATTTATTTGAGAGAACATGAGCAAGAGAACACAAGCACAGGGAGCAGCAGAAGGAGAGGGAGAAGCAGACTCTCCACTGAGCAGGGAGCCTGATGTGGAGCTTGATCCCAGGATCCTGGGATCATGACCTGAGCCAAAGGCAGATGTTTAACCAACTGGGCCACCCAGGTGCTTCAACCTACCTATGTTCTAATGGAATCTCAAAACACAAAGATAAGCATGCCACTTCTACAGAGTGTATCCTTACTACAGGCATAGATAAGTTTACCTTCATTCTTGGCATTTTATAAATGACATCCCTGCTTCTTTGTATGGAAAATATTAAACTCATTATAGTTATCTGATTAAGTTAAAAATGCATTTAGAAATCTTTCTGAAATTTTGAAATAACAAAGAGAGGGGATATATCTTATTCCCACAACTAGTTGCCTGTGGTTTTATGGCATCATCCATTTATCCTTCAAGTAAGAGATGATGTAAGCAAGAAAGACTATAAAAAGTTTGATTATTTTATAAGAGTATAGGGAGTGACATTTAATCCTTCCATAACTTTGTGAGATATTATAGTTTCCATTTTGCAGGTGAAACAGTCAAGTTTTAGAGAATGTTAGAAACTTGAAATTATATGAAAAATGGAGAAAATATAGAAGGTACCCATGTAAATTGTCTCGCATAGTGCCCGGTACAGTAGGCAGGTAATAAAGATCATGTGACAAACAGAGAAAGGACACAAAGGAGGAAAGCAGGAAGTAAAGAAGCAAAGCCAGCATAAAAATCTTTATTTTCTGATGATATAATTACTTCCAGTAAGAGGTAAGAAGATTCTCATTTCCAGATACTGACAGATAGCTTATATATTATTGCATATTAACATATTTTCTAATATTGGAAATAAATAAAAATAGGAACGCAATAAGAAATATCCAGGGTAATATACAAGAAATAGAAATGCAATTAAAAATATCTGGGGGCAACTGGGTGGCTCAGTCAGTTAAGCATCTGACTCTTGATTTCTGCTTAGGTCATGATCTCAGGGTGGTGAGATGGTATCCCATGTTGGGCTCTGCACTAGGTGGGGAGTCTGCTTGAGATTCTCTCTCTCCCTCTTCCTCTGGCCCTCCTTGCTCCAAGCTTGCTCTCTCTCTTTCTCTCTCTCTCAAATAAATAAATCTTTAAAATAAGGAAATATCCAGATTTTTGATATACAATTTTATTCTTTATTCAGTTTAATAAAAATAATAAGTATTAATTAAATATATAGTATGGATTCAGGCCCACAAGAAGTTTGCTGGGGGCGGGGGATAAAGAGTTATACACACCATACAAATACTGAATTCTGTGGTCAGACAATAATGCCTGGAACAGATAGAAAGTGCCATAAAGTTGGGGGTAAAAGAGAGAAGACTAGAATAGGATACAGTAAGCTGAAAAATGTCATAGAACTGAGAAGTAGAACTTGCCTTAGATGGATTGCAAACAGAAACATGTGCAAAGCACAGGCAAGAATGAGGAAGATATATGCCAGAGGATAGGTTTGATCAGAATAGAGAATTTATGCCAGAAATTAGGATATAGATTTGGACTGGAGGTGTGGGTGTTTAGGTATATGTGTTTAGGACAGATCTAGTAAGAAAAGAGGCCATTACAATTCTATCACCTGAGCATATGCAACACGAATGAGGCCAGCTGTCCGAGTCACTACCTTCCGCATGCTTTTGTTGCAAAGCAATACTGCCAACAAGGCGCCCTGGGTAACAGCAGATCAGCTTTTGCTGCTAGCTAAGCTGTACTGATGCCTTTATTTCTCCTGAGTTTAATTTTCTTTTCAATTTCTTTTAGTTTTCGGAGCCTTAATTTTCATATTTTATTTATTTATTTGAGAGACAGAGACAGTGACAGAGAACAGCAAGAGAAGAGTACAAGCAGGGAGGAGAGAGAGAAGCAGGCTCTCCGCTGAGCAGGGAGCCTGACCCAGGGCTTCATCCCAGGACCCTGGGATCATGACTTGAGCTGAAGGCAGGCGCTTAACAGACTGACCCACCCAGGCACCCCTAACGAAGTATTTTCTAACTTTTTTCAAATATCCATTTTAGGTTTGCTTTGAAGAAAACTTTTAGAATTTTGATCATTGTTTCTAATCATGTATACCTGAACCTGACATAAGTTAAATGACTTTCACTTCTTACTTGAGATCTGAGTCTTTTCCTTTTGATCTGTTCAACAGCACTCATAGAACCCACACCAGCCAAATGCTTAATTAAAGCCAAAATGTAATAGACACCAGCTTGGCTAACAAAACATAATTACATTATTAATTTTACCTTAATAGAACTTCATTAAAAGAGAACATTAAAATATTCTGAGGAGTAAAAAAGAAAGTTGAAAGCTTGCCTTTACTACCTACTTGATCTCAACCCTATCTAGCTTTTCTTATTTTATTTTACATCGAATTAAATTTTTTATGTTAGAATAATTTTTCATTTATTGATTGCTTATGCACTAGGTCCTGTTAGATCTCTTCAAAAACCTTCTTTCATGAAATCCTCTAAGCAACTCTGTGGATAAGAACTTTAACCTCTGTTGAACAGATGAGAAACTGAAGTTCAGTGAATTTCTAGAACTTTCCCAAGATTTCTCAGTCAGCTGCTCCATTTCCAAATCCACAACTCTTTTCAGTGACCCATGATGCTCGCATCACGGGTTATAGTGTGACTCAAATTTATTACCAATTAGCTTCAAGTAATATTAATATTATTAATATTACTCTTAATATTATTTTTAGATTGGGAAGATAGTCCTACATTTATAATCTGTCTTTTCTAAAGAAGCAGAAGTAAAAATTGCCGCCAGAATAATCCTCCAACATGTTTAGAAAAATTCTTCTTTGCAAGCTGTGAGCCCAATCTTTTTTTTTTTTTTTAGATTTTATTTATTTATTCATGAGAGACACAGAAAGAGACAGAGGCAGAGGGAGAAGCAGGCTCCCTATGGGGAGACTGACACTGAACTCGATCCCAGAACCCTGAGCCAAAGGCAGATGCTCAACTGCTGAGCCACCCAGATGCTCCTTTGAGCCCAATCTATAAATAAGTGGTAAATAAGGAGTTGAGGGCTACTGAAGATTAGCCCTCAGCAGCTATTCACATTTTCCATTGACTGAGGTCTGTTTGATTCTCATAATTTTGGATGTATTAACTAGAGAGAAAAAAAATTTCCTTGTCAACCAAAAAGTTTATTAGTACTAAGCACGGACTCAGGTACTAAACAAAGACATGGCTAAATCTCTTTAGTCTTAAACAAATAATCAGATACTTTAATCTACCCAAAGTCATTTAATTAGAAAGATGCACTTAGCACAGAGGTTAAAGAAGTCAGTTCTGAGAAGTAGGAAGAATTAATTTGCTTTTCATAAATTAAATTTATTTTCAAGTTGGCATTTCTCAATATAGCTGTTTGCTGAGATGAAAAAATTCTCTTCTGATTTGATAACAGTTTGAAAAGTTTGGCTGCATTTTTCCATTTGTGTTTAGCCTTCAAAAAGCCCAAATTTCACAGCAGGAAGCAAATTTATAGACTCTTGCATTGATTGACATTTCCTTAGTTGTCAAACAGACCAGACTCTACAGGAAAAGGAAGTACCCAAAAGGGCAAAATTCTTGCATTTCTTAGGCTTTCTCAAAGCCCAGCATATGAAGCATCAAAGAGCTTAGTCGGACTCCATAAAGTGGTACAAAAGGCACTGCTCTGTGCTGAACACCTGCACTCTGACTCCAGCTTTGTACCCAAGCACCAGCCATATGACTTTAAGAAAGCCAGCTAGTGTCTCCAGGGCTCCATTTTCTCATTCAATCAACAAAGGGGCTGGATAGGTTTCTCACTGAATTCCCTTCTCCTCTATGATTGGCTACAGTGAGCCTCATACCAATTGTTTGTAGACTCAGGAAATGCCATGTCTTTTAATTCAAAGCTTAAAAGCTGAGTAAGTGGTTTTCACTTTTGCAGCCCAAGAAGCTTCAGAGAGGATTGTCTATGGATTCACCCTGAAATTTCCTTTGAAATTCAAGGACTTCTCATGAGACACATACCTCATGACTCAAGATGCGATATTTGCCTAAATTTTTTTCTTAGTAACAAATGTAGGAGGGAGCTATAAAAAGCTGAGTGGGAGAAACATTCTTTAATTAGCTGCAGTTGTGGGGTTGGTTAGTCACAGGAAACCTAAATGACATGGAAACTTGAAGCAACACTATACATTTGTCAAAACTGGACAGAGTAGCTACACAAGGCTGATGGCCCTCTCACTGTCTGATGTAATCCATAGCTTCAGACACTCAAAGTATAAGAGTCAAACTAAAGGAGGACCAGAATTTTGGAAAGAGATGGAAAATGAATTTATAATTTCCTTTGAGCCAAAAGAATAGCTATGAGGGAATAAAAGGCAAGTAGAAAAATCAAGAATTTCAGACGAAAATATATAATCAAAGAACTTGGCTTCTACCAACATTCTGTTAAATATTTCTTAGCTCTGATAAGCTTATAATATCAGCTGATCAATGATAGAAGAAATTGGGATCCAAGAGACTAAATCTCTTGTGGACACCTATGTTCAGCTTTAGCTAAGATAACAAACAGCTCAATCAGTTTAACTGGCCAGGGAAGCACCTAGATAAGGTGACTGCCTACTCAACACAACACTAGCCACCTTGCTAGCTTTCGAGTTTTAAGACATGGAAAATCTACTACTACTACTACTACTATTCCACATTCAATGGTATTTCAGAACTTCCCAGAAAATTTATTTTCTCATGAGATGCACACAGGAAGTCTGTGCCCAGGCAGGCCTGGTGTCATCGTCCCTCTCTGCACAAGAGAAATTGCAGACCAGGAAGGCATAAGCAACTTAACCCAGTTCCTACTATCAGTGAGCCACAGAGGTGGGACTGCAACTCACGCCCTCTGGGTAGATTCCCACAAATGACTTGGTGAGAATGCTTCCTTTAAGATCCACTCATATGGGTGCCTTGTTCTATGCTTTTGGATGGACTAAACATTGGCTATATAGTTTTCCAGGGTTCAGTCCTGTTGCTGAATTTTAAAAAAGGATTGAACAGTGGTGCAAAGTACAAAATCGCTCAGGAAAGCTCCCTCCCCTTTGGGTGGCATCATTTTTCCTTCCTCCCATTCACAAAAGGCCCTATTATATGTAGTGTATGATCCCGCAGTGACAAACCCAACCATAACCCTGGTTCAGGGGAAGAATCGTAAAAATGTATCTTCCAACCACTGAGCAAGGAGACACCATAAAAATCAACTTCCTAGTAACAGGCCTCTAAGAACTGAAGCAAGAGCTACCCTTGTTGCTTTATGCCCTGAATATTTCAAAGTCTGATTCTCCCCTAACCACTTTGGTTGTCTCTGCATTGTCTGTGTGTGATTGGCTGAAGTGATCATCTTGAAGGGTTTAGTTTCATGGGGCACACTCCCCAGTCTAGACAACAAAATTAAAGGGCTGACTGGGACCCCAGGTCTGTACACCTCCTGGTCACTGGAGCAGGAGGGGAAAAGATACAGGCACCAATGTTGCCTACATGGTGTCACGTGCAGCTTATTTCCTAGGAAACTCCCAGGCAAGACAGGAAGCAGCTTATTAGAGATGGGCAAATGCTCGTTTTTCAAATGAGAGTTTTTTAATCCTTTCCTTTTCTCTTGCTCCTCATTTCAAAACCACTGGCAAGCATTGATTATAAAATGTCACTGGCGCTTCGCTGTTAATCTATTTGATAATGTCTATTTGGGGCTCCTGCTTTAGAGCACTTTGGAGTAAATCAGCTACTAACTTTTAAAAATAGCTTACTTAAAATCGACCTCGAAAGGCAAATAAAAAGTGCAAACTGATTAAGTAGGTCTAATCTCAACGTGGTCTCTAGCCAGGATTCAAGGGCAGAACTGACATTGAACAGCACGGAAGTTACATGGCACAGATGATAGATGTGTGACTTTTGCCATGATCTAATTTATCTGGTGACTCTGGTAACTCCTTGGATCTAACTGGCAGGAGGGCTTTACCACCACCTGCCAACATCAGACGGGATCTCTGAGTACACCTGAATGGAAGCTTAACAAAACCTCAGTTCAAGGTTCGCAGATAACAATTGCACAGTTAGAAGGTCTACCCTTATGCATGCAAAACCCTATCGGGAGAACAAGAAGGAAGAGAGAGTCAGGGCCTATTTTTCCAATTTCAGGTGGGTCAATAAGAAAGAGTGGTAAAAACTCTTCGATCAAGATATTGAGATGGGCATCTACATTTCACTTTCCTCTGTACTCAAATTCCAGTAAAATTACAATTAAAAAGCTCCAAGAGGAATCTAATCACTAATGGTGCTGAGAAATAGGGGTGACACATCAGCAAGCTCTGGATTTAAAACACTTAAGTAATGCAGAAAGCAGACAGGCCTTTATTCATGAATAACTGGAGTTGAGAGAGACATCATAGACATCATCCAGAAAGTACATATCAGAATGATCTAGTAGGATCAGAGACTTTCCCCTGGCCGAGTTGTTACCAACTCAACCTCAAGACAGGCAGTTCTAAAATGGAGGAGTGTGATGGGATGGACATCAAAATATTTCATTAAGAACAGTCTATGTAAAAGTTGTTCAGTTTTAGCTGCCTCGGCCCTAGCTTCCTTTTGGGAGCAGCAACAGAATTTTGCACCAGGCCAACACAGAATTTCTCTCTAAGAAAATGGAACTAGCCCCCCTCCCCAAAACAAACTCTGAGAACTTTTGGACCATCATGTACCGTGAGTGGTTATGGGTATGATGACAGTATGGCTTATCGTTCAAACCAGAACACTGGGAATGGGGACTGTTGACAAATGCTTGCATACAGTCACTTTAGCTATGTGAGTCTTCAGATACTGATCCTCTCCGCCCCTAGGAAGCCAAGTGGGGTCTGAGGCAAGCAAAGGCCCCAGGCCAGCCTGAGTAGCCTCAGCCTGTTGCCACATGTCACCAAATATTGTCATATTCCATGTGTGTTATATCAAAAAATATGTAGACTGCGATCACTGGTTTGAAGCAAAAGTCATACACCCATGACCTCGAAGCATGTTTCCTTTGGCTGTGAAGAATTTTGAAAAGATCAGCTCAAGATCTAGCAATCAGGAAGTTGGATATAAACACCTGAATTTTTCATTTGTCCTGGGGGAGCGGGGGAAGGAATATCTATCTGTTCATGCTATATCCATATTCTATCCTAGAAACAATGTAATGGGGCAAAACTCTCCTTGGGGAAGCCTCACCTATTTATCTTACCCGTGGATCCCAGATGGTCCTTTAAGTGTGCTTCTACTGTTAGTAGGCACCCCAGAGGAAATCCTTCTGCAATTCCAAGATGAACAATCAGCCAGATTCACCTCACCTCCTTTCCACACCATTCCACTTATTACTACGTATCATTATCTTCATGGCACTTAGCACCCTCTAAAACTACCCAGCTTATTTATTTGTTTGTATATTGACTATTTCCTCAGTAGAAAGTTCTCTCCACAAGAAGAATGATTTTTTGAAGACTTATTTATATATTTATTTCAAAGAGAGAAAGGGAGAGAGAGAATGAGAGAGAGAGAACATGCGAGAGAACACAAGCAGGGGGAGTGGCAGAGCCAGATGAAAAGGGAGAACCAGACTCCCTGCTGAGTAGAGTGCTGGGTGTGGGGCTGGATCCTAGGATCCCGGGATCATGACCTGAGCCAAAGGCAGATTTTTAACAGACTGAGCCACCCAGATACACCAAAAAGAATGATTTTAACTGTTGGTCATTCCTATATATCTTGTACCTAATACAGAGCCTAGTACAGAGGAAGCACTTTGTAAATACATTTTTCCTTAGCATGGAAATAATCACTAGACTTGGAAGCAGGAATGGTTAAAAGCGTCTCTCTCAGCACAGGGAGACCAGAGATGAAAATGAAGGAAGATCTTTTACATCTACTAATTTTTAAGCAAATGCACACAACTTTGATTTTTATTATTGTATACATATCATATTTTTATAAAAATTTGAAAAACAAAGAATGGAAAGAAACTATTTGTTGAGTTAAAAACAAAACAATCATTGTTTCCTAAGCTTGGAATTCTTCTCTAATGTAAAAACCCAAAATGGGTATTTCTAAGGAAACCAGAGCTTTTACTTAAGTGACTCGAGTAATTATTTGTGGGCTTGTTTACAGATTTGGCCTTGACTTCTTCCTTCTGGCTGCCAGGTAGGCTAGTTGCAAGTATGGATTCTGGAGTCAGACAGTTCTGGATTCAAATCCTTGTCCTGCCACTTGTCACCTGTATGTGCATGAATTAGTCCTCAACCATAAAATGAGATTATACAGAAAAGCAATTTACTCTGCATATCTGGCACATTCAGTGCTTAATAAATATCAGCTACTCTAATGATCATATATATTTCTATATGTGTTCAAATAATTTTAATCTCTGAAAGAAGGGATAGGTCATCATCTTTTCTACGACCATTAATTGAGCACCAGCTACATACCAGTAGCTAATGAATTCTGGGGAGACAAATGAAGACAGACAAAAATGTGTTGTGAATATAAGATGTTTAGATCTACATTCTTCACGATCTCAGATTTCTAAAAATGGCAAATAACTAGAGTTGCTTTGAGCATTGACTTGTCACCTTCCTCCCCACAACTCTGGAATTCCACTTATATGCTACCTCACAATTTCCACTATTTTTTGTATGTAGAAATGTTAAGATTAGTCACTCAACCCTTTCATATATGCATATAAACATAAATTAATTTTAAAATATTAGTCCCACATTCTCCTTCTGTCGGATTGCAGGCACTCAAGTAGGATAAATGTGAGGGAAAATTTCAAAAAAAGGAATTGCTGAGGTTATTGTAAAACGTGCAAAACTAAGAAGAGCAGTTAAAGGAAAGGGTCATCTACCAAATTAGGAGCTTCCTGGAAGTAAGTAGTTTCTTGTGCTATATATACCAAAACAAAATAGTCTATAGGCATTAGCTACGAAAAAAGGAAGGATTAAAAAAAAAAGAAGAAAAGAAAAGAAAAGGAAAAAATAAATAAATAAAAAAGAATAAAAAAAGAAGATGCTAGTTCCATATTCAGCATATTTCTATTTTCTATAATTTGACTGTCTTTTATAAAATAGAAACAGACAAATTTTAATTCAAGATGTCACACTTCCTGCAACCTGTATCTCCCACATCAAGTCTCTAATCATTAAAGAATTTTTAAATTTTTATTTTATTTTTTTAAGAGGGGGGAGGGACAAAGGACATAGAGAAAGAGTATTAAGCAGACTCTGCACTGAGCATGGAGCCAGCTGGGGGCACGATCCCACAACCCTGAGATCATGACCTGAGCTGAAATCAAGAGTCAGATGCTTAACCACCTGAGCCACCCAGGTGCCCCAAAAAAGATGTTTTTAATAAATTCAACTTATCAGTTAGAAAATTACAGGAGGTCCCTTTAGTGAACCTTAGTCAAAAAGAATTTGGAAAGAGAAAAAGCAGAGGGATCTGTTAAATGAGAAAACACACAGTAGAAGTCCTTGCAAGTAGTGCACATGGCTCTGAGCATGCCCTGAGCGTGATGGGTTCGATATTGGGTTCTGGAGCCAGCAACAGAGGGACTAGGTGGATATTTCCATAAGAACAACCAGGTGGTCTTTTTCACACCTCTGTACCATATCAACAGAAACACCACACATCAGCAACAGAGCCACTTGTTCCCAGGTGGGGACGGACCTAGGAGAAGCAAGCAAACTTCCAGGAAACTGGTGACATTCAGAAGAAATGAGAAACTCATATGCTTAGAAGAATTTTCAAAAATAATGTATCCCATCAGGAACACATTTTTCCTGGCCCTCCAACCCCTATTCTTGACTGATGTGTTTACTCTTCAGTTTGCCACAATTCCTACTGCCCACACTACTCGGTTTTGGGTTTTTTTGTTGTTTTTTTTTGTTTTTGTTTTTTAGCAGCCCAGCCCCATAGGCATTTGAGCTGTGACCCCTGCTTAAAAGACCACTGGGCATTCTCTGTGTCGTCCTAAAAGGTACAGTGAATTATAATGGGCTATAACAAAAACATCATATGTTTGTGTGTTGATCAAGTGACAAACTGAACTGCCAAAAGTCCCATCAGATAAAGTAACTGGCCTTAACCTCAAGACTTTCTAAACCAATAATTTGATTTTCTGGTCCCAAAATAACTGTGTGAACCATCTAGCAATAAACAGAAAGAATTACATAGGAGGACTCTTACAGCTTCTGCAAAGATGGGCTGATTCATCTCCTGGAGGACAGTGCAAGAAAGAGCAGCAGATGTTATTAAACTGAAAGAACTTGAAATTGTAGGAAATAGGGTCTGGGTTATTTTAAAATCCTTTCACCTGAGTTCCCTGTGTTTCTGCACTCATGTAGTTTCTGAGTTCACCTTTTCAACAAATTATAAACAAATTTTATCTTTTATAAGAGACAAAACCTTATTTCAAACTCAAATAGCCACAAAAGTTCTGGAGTCCCTGCCAACTGATTGTATATGAGACAGGTGCTGAGAGTTCAGTCGACAGCAGCCAAAAATCCAATGATATCACTAAGCAAACCGAGTCAATAAAACTTCAGTAATATCCTGAAATTAGATCCAAATTAGAACACTACACAGGCCATCCTATACATATTTGATTTTGAAGATATAAGCACACTTAAAGAGTATAAACCTAACCTAAAGATCCCAAAACTTGAAGGAGAAGGAATCCTCCCGCTCATTAAAATTGCTTCGTGGCTTCTTCTATGAAGGTGAAAAGAAAAATAACATAAATTTGTACATAACTATGCAAATTTTCAAATAAAGAGGAAAACTAAGTCCCTGTCAATGCCACACAAAAAGAAAAATGTCATTATCCTTGAGGCCAATGTGGCTTCAGAGGAAGCAACAAGCTTTGCAATTTAAAATAGATTTTTAGAAACAACTAGAATGCATCAACTTCCCAGTTAATTGAATATTATACTTTTTTAAAAATGCATACTCCCAAGAGTTTTACTTACAAAAACTTCATGCGATAAAAAGGCCCCTAAGTTCCTCAGAATTTAAAACTATAGCCTTAAAGAACTAATATTTAAATGTTTTCTTTTTTTAAAGATTTTATTTATTTATTCATGAGAGACATACAGAGAGAGAAAGGCAGAGGGATAAGCAGGCTCCGCTGGAGAAGCCTGATGCAGGACTTGATCCTAGGACCCTGGGATCATGCCCTGAGCAGAAGGCAGATGCTCAACCCCTAAGCCACCTAGCCTCTCTGCTTAAATGTTTTCAAGATACATCTGCATAGGTTATGTATATCAGGATGTATGTTCCCCTGAGGAAGAGTCTTTTAGGAAGGGATCAAAACGATGAAGTTTGTTGGAATAAACATGTTGGAAATTTCAGAAAATATTTAAAGTCATGAACTGCGATTATTTTGTGTAAAGACAATGGGATATAACAATAAAAATAACCAAAATTGAGAGCTAAAGGCCAAGATTTGGGGGCTTTCCTCTGTCATGTGTTCCCAGGCAAGTCAACTCAACTGTTGGAAGCTTCACTTTCTTCACTTTTAAAATGGGGTTAGTAATGTCTGACCTGAATATCTCCAAGTAATTATAGGAAACAACTAATAAAATACACGTTAACATGTCTGGAAAATGCAAGTTGAATTATTTCTATAATTTTGACAACACATACTCATCATTCCAAACCATGTATTGTTCACCATTCACATCTTGATACATTTTGGTGTCCTTGGGATATTAAAAAAAAAAAAAAAACAAACAACTTTCTTCCCTTTTCCCCAAACTGACACTTCTACTCGAGAGAGTGTCTTGCCATGACACAATTACATAATTATACATTTACTGAATACCTAGAAGGTACCAGGATGAATACATAACTTACATAGCCTTTCTATATGTCAGGAACTGTGTTCTAGAGTCTTCATATGTACTAATTCATTTAATATTTACAATAGTTTTCTAAGGTAGATACCATGAATAATCCATTTTATAGGTGAGGAAATGGGGTCAAGAGATTTAAAAACTTGTACAACATCTTACAAATAGTAAGAGATGGAAACGGGATTTAAAGAGTTGGCCCAAGATTCAGTGTCCTCAACTAAACTACCTCTCTAGTGTTTAGTGCAGTATCCTTCAACCAAAAAGAAATACAAATTCAGTATCGTCTGCATTTCTGACAAACTTTAGCTACCCCCTAATAAGAATGAGACCTACTACATATAGACAAACCCTAGCTGGACACTGATGGAAATCTCTAATCTTGAGAAGAGATATGGCAAAGTTATAACCCTAATTTCAAAGATGAAGAAAGCTGAAGCTTGAATTGGAACATAAATTGACCAGGTACACGCGAGTCACATATAGGAAAGCAAAGATGCCACAATCAAACATACCGTGAGCTCAGCATTGAACGCCTAGCATTTGCCTTCTAAGAAAATTCCAAATACTCTTAGCAAGCCCGGGCGAAATCAAGAATTATGGGAGACTCAAGTTTTCTTGAGCCACATACATACTGAATAATTTGAACAATGAAGAAGACAAAAATATTAGAGTACAATATACAAGAGTACTATAAATAACTCAGAAAATCTCACTCCCCAGTAGATGTCCATGTTTGATCTCATCTTTCCATGTATTATCAGAAAAAAAAAAAATACCCAAACCAAAAATCCTTGAGCTCCAAACTGACATATTATTGGATTCTTTACTTTTGGTTTTCTAAAGTCTGCCTAATGTCCTTCACTATTCTCTTGGTGACCACTGAGTAAAGTGGACCATTTCAAATAGTCCCTTTAAAACTTTTTGCTTCATGGAGCACCTGAGTGGCTCAGTTGGTTAAGTTCAGCTGGTTAAGCATCCTGCTCAGCTCATGATTTCAGCGCAAGTCATGATCTCATGGGTCTTGAGATCAGGCTCTACACTGAGCAGGGAATCCGCTTGAGATTCTCTCTCCCTCCCTCTCTGCTCCTCCCCCAATTCATATGTGCACACTGTCTGTCTTGGTCTCTGCCCTTCTCTCCCTCTCAAATAAATAAATCTTAAAAAAAAAAAAAAAAACAGAATTTTTCCTTTGTGTCACAAAATTCAGCTATTTTGTGATCCTTCAAGTCTATACATAAATGTGAACTATATAGTTTATAATGGTGGGCAATTTTGAAGACTATAAAATTAGTACCCAAGATAATACGGTAAATTCTCTCTCCAAGCTATCTGCTTTGCCTTTGCAATTCCCAGTTAAAGAGATATTGAAGGAAGAGGGAAGCACAGCAAAAAATAGATGTCACAGATAGAGAACTTACACTTTTTTCCATAAATGTCTTCTCAGAACATAGCAGAGAAGGAACAGGTAAGCAAAACCTTAACGTGATTAAGATAAAAATCATTAAAATTTCAAATTTCAACTTTTACAAAGCAATATGTTCATTATCTGACAAAAAAAGTAGATTTCGTTCACAGATTTCCTTGGCAGATACATTTTGAATAAATCTTGTATCCCTGTAAATGTGTTCTTAGGCAATTTTGCCCTCTGGCTTTTTTCCACCACTAGGAAATAGGATTGACTCCTAAGAAAAATGGTATTTAAAATTCCTAGCTGATTGGTTCAATATTATGCTATTATGCTTCTCAAATTCACCCCTGGAATAAAAACTTTATGAAAGAGAGGTCATCTGATGCCCTAGGATTCAAAGTCATATGATTTTTTTTTTCTCTTTAGAGAGATCAGTGAATTTCTTTCCACACTTATTACATTCTTCACTGAGAAATCCAGTGATTTCATAGCAAGCTTTAGGCACAGGAGAGAATTCTTTAAGAGTAGTATTCTTCTTTACACTTTCAAACTTATCTTAGAAGGCAGAAAAAAATTTTGATAGATTTACCTTGGCATTACATCAGGGAAATAAAGAGATAACAGAGGACATTAGGTTGGCAATTATGCCTCCAAGGTGGTTGACCCTACATTTTAGGGAGAAAATTTCCTGTAGTCATGAGAAATGGAAATTATGCCCGCCCCCTAATCTTAATAGATGTGCACAAACAGGCAGCACCAGAGAACTTGCCTAAGCTGATGGCGCAAAGCATTGTCCAACAGAATGTAATGCAAGCCACAAATATGAGCCATGTATGTAATTTAAATTTGCTAGTGCCACATTTTAAAAAGTAAAAACAGGTGAAATTAATTTTAGTAATATATTTTATTTAACTCAACATATCCAAAATATCATTTCAACATGCAATTCTTAAAATAGTATTTTATTAACATGTTAATTATTAACATAATGCCAATAATAGTCTTATAATATTGTGTGATGTGTAATATTAAAGTATATCAATAACATGTAAATTATTAATATTACTTCCCTCTTTTGTGCAAAATCTCTGAGCATGTCTCATGTTGACCTGGGCACATTTCAAGTGTTCAGTGGCACATAGAGCTAATGGCTACCATATTAGGTAGTATAAGACTAGAGCTCTGGCTCTCTGAGCTATGCATTAGAACCAACTAAAGAGGGATGCTCAGTGGTTGAGCATTTGCCTTTAGATCAGGGCCTGATCCTGGGGTTCCTGGGATTGGGTCCCACATTGGGCTCCCCACGGGGAGCCTGCTTCTCCCTCTGCCTATGTCTCTGCCTCTCCCTGTGTGCCTCTCATGAATAAGTAAATAAAATGTTTTAAAAAAAGAATCATCTAAAGAAATTTCATAAATCCTGAAGACAGGTCATTTCTCAGGCAATTCAATCAGAATCTTTGGGAGTCCCTCGAATGCTCCACTTTGTGTCACTCTTTTTCAAAATCAAGAAAATCCACTGTGTAGCAATAGTGAAGAGTCAGTGGCCTAGAAAAAACCATAGAGTAGCATCATTCAGCAATCTCCTCTGTGTCAGAATTCTGGTTTGAATATCCTTTCATTTTGTTTCTCCTTTGAAATAAGTACTTGAAAGGGAGAAAGAAAATAGGTATAGGTGACCCTCTAATCACTTTCTCACTTTTCCATCGAAACCTGGAATTAGGTTCACCTGAGCCATCGATTTTATCTCCACCACATCACAGTACTGTTGTGTTTAAACCAAACAAACATTTACAGTGATAATAGTATTAATGTTGGTAAAACACAGTGTTGAGTCACTAGTTGAATCCTATTCTGGCACAAGTATGGGAAATAAAACTCTTTTATTATGGAAAATCTCCACCTGTGAATACTGAGAAACAGGTTAGTCTGGCAACACAGCATTTTTTCCCAGAATGCTTGTCAAATGGATTTGTTGCACACCTTGGCTCTGCTCCTCTCTTTCTAACTGAGTGTCTGTCGCCTGCCTGGAATCAATCCCGGCCTTAGATGCTCAGCCAAAAGCAGGTGTCTGAGCCAAAGCAACAAACCCCAAATGCAGTGCTGGCTTCTGAGAATCTGAGTGGGTCCTGGAGGTCTTAGCTTCTCTCTGAGTTTAGCTACATTCTAAAGGAATTTAGGCAAGTGGAAGATTTAGCACACTGATTTAGAAATGCATGATAAGTGCTTTCAATTCTGCTCCATGCTTGAAAGCCAAGACCAGAAACTATATCCACTAGCATTTTTGAGAAGCGGCTTTTAAAGGGCCCAGTGAGACAGGAAGGTTAAGTGATTCATGCCATGTCTCAGAGCTAATTAGAGCATCAGAAAAGGGAATAGGAGCCAGTTCTTCCAATGCTTGACCCAGTGCTCTTGTCACCAACAAATTGCAGTGTCTTAAAGTCTTGTTTCTATTCTTTATACTCCAGATGCAAATGGAAATTGGTAGTGGTTTTTTTTGTTTTTTTTTTGTTTTTTTTTTTTTGTTTTGGTGGGGGGGGGCGGGTGGAATTAGCAATATCTAACAAAATTTTATTTATTTATTATTATTTTTTTAACAAAATTTTAAATTGGCATATTCTTGACTCATTTCACCTATAGGAATGTATCCCATAGAACATACACATGCCTAGAGACATTTGTTCTTTTTATTTTTTGCCTAGAGACATTTGAACAAGAATGTTTGTTGCTGCATTTTTTGTAACAGTGAAATGTTGAAATCCACTTAAATATCAATACAGGTTTTAAAAAGAATGACAAATGGGGATATAATGTACAACACAGCACTATAGTTAATAATACTGTACTATATATTTGAAAGTTGCTTAGGGAGTAGATCTTAAAATTTCTCATCACAAGACAAATATATATAACTGTATGGTGATGGGTGTTAACTAGATTTAATGTGGTGATCATTTTGCAATATATATGAATATAGAATCATTGCTATATGGCTGAAATTAATATAATCTTACATGTCAATTATATCCCACTTAGCAAAAAGAATGATGAATACAACGCCAAAGACACAATTTACAAAAGAAAGACTTGCAAGAATTGATAAGCTGGACTTCATTAAAATTAAAAACGTCTGCTCTGTGAAAGACAATGCCAAGAGAATCAGAAGACAATCCACACACTGGAAGAAATATTTGCAAAACACAGCTAATAATGGACTGTTACTCAAAATATACAAGGAATTCTTCAAATTTAACAATAAGGAAATAAATAACCCAATTAAAAAGTGATCCAAAGACCTTAACAGACACCTCACCAAAGAAAGTACACAGGTGGCAAATAAGCATCTGAAAAGATGTTCCAATCATATATCAGGGAAATACAAATTAAAACAAGGTATCACTACGCACCTATCAGAATGGTCAAAATCTGGAACACTAACAACACCAAATGTTAGCAAGTATAAGGAACAACAGAAATTCTCATTCATCATTGGTGGGAATGGAAAATGGTGCAGCTGCTTTGGTAGACAGTTTGGCAGTTTCTCACAAAACTAAACATACTCTTGCCATGTGACCCAGCAATTGTGCTCCTCGGTCTTTACCCAAAGGAGTTAAAAACTATGTCCACACAAAAATCTGCACATGGATGCTTATAGCAGTTTTATTCTTAATTGCCAAAACCTGGAAACAACCAAGATGCCTTTTGGTTGGTGAATGAATATTTTAGTCAACGGCATATTATTCAATGCTAAAATAAATAAATAAATAAATAAGCTCAAGCCATGAAAAGACATAGAGAACCTTAAATACATATTAATAAGTGAAAGAAATGAATCTGAAAAAGGCTACATACATACTGCATGATTCCAAATTTATGGCACTCCGGAAAAGGCAAAATGATGGCACCAAAAAAAAGTCAATGATTGCTGGTAGTCAAGGGGAGGATGAACAGTCGGAGCACAGAGGATTTTTAGGCAACAAAACTCCTCTGTGTGATATTGCAATCATAGATAAGAGTCAGTATACATTTGTCTAAACTCATAGTGTACAATACCAAGAGTGAACTCTAAGGTAAACTATTGACTTTGGAATGTTTACAGTGAGTCACTGTGGGTTCATCCTTATAACAAATGTACCATTGTGGTGAGAGATATTGTTAATGTGGGAAGCTATGCATATGTTGGGACAGAGGGCTAATAGAAAATCTCTGTTTCTGCCTCTCAATTTTGTTGTGAACCTAACATTCCTTTAAAAAAAAAAGTCTTAAAAATGATGCACATTTGTATGGGAGTGTTGAATCACTATATTCTACACCTGAAACTAATATTACATTATATGCTAACAGGAATTTAAATAAAAACTTTACAAAAATAAAATAAAACAAGAAAAAAATGATGTAGATTCATATGTACTGCTATGGGAGGATCTCCAACACAGTGGTAAATTAAAAATTCAAGTAACAAAAAAATTCTAATATGATCTCATTTATACCAAAAAGGAAAGCAGAAACGTATTTGTGTAGATTTATAGTAAACTTCTGGAAGGATATTTGGAAAACTGGTAAAAGTGGTTGTTTCTGATAAAAATAGGAAGATTTGGAGATATACCTCTGCATCGTTAGATACCATTACGTGGAGGACAATTTCCAAATGTAATTAAAATAATTAAAAATAAACATATTCAGAAAAATATTCCTGGACTTCATTGTGAACAATCTAGAATACTCACAAAGGGCATGCTTATTTAGGAATGTAGATGTTCTTTTTAATAACATAAACACAGATTTCAAAATGTCCCACTCAGTATTCTAGAAACTTGTTATAAGTCATTTGTGTTATGGCTGAAGAATAAAGAAAAACATAATTAAATAAATAATGATTAGTAAATTAGTTAATTAAAATTCCAGAGTCTCCTTTTCTCAAGATCAATGCTTTTGAGATTTCAGCATTATAAAAGAAATATAAAATAGCTATAAATATAATTTCATAAGGCTTTGGATGTTTATGTTAGAAAAAAAGTGGGTTTGCAAATCATAGCCAAAATAATAAAAATAGTTTGCTCGGAATAGGAGTAAAAGCAATAAAATAAAAATTTGATTCAAATACACCTCTTCTTTATACCAACCAAAGATAAATTCCACAGTACAGGATTTCCCTGTGGCTGATTGGCTAGTTAGGCACCCAGTAGGAAAGCTGCCATTCACACCATGTGTACCAAGACATATGCAAGCACAGATGGGTGATCAGAGAAGATGATGTAGGGGCACCTTGGTGGCTCCATGGTTAAGTGTCTGCCTTTGGCTCAGGTCATGATCCCAGGGTCCTGGGATTGAGTCCTGCTATCAGCTCCCTGCAGGGAGCCTTCTCCTCCCTCTGCCTATGTCTCTGCCTCTCTCTGTGTGTCTCTCATGAATAAATTTTAAAAAACCTAAAAAAAAGCAGAAAGTAATGTAAAAAGTAAGCAGATCATGGGGTAGATGCGATGGGGTACTCTTCAAGAGAAGGGAAAGAATATATAAGCAGAAGGAGTTAGAGGTCCCTAAGAAAAGAAAGACATAACTTTCATGACCCAAGAGAAGTCACTGTAGGTCCCCAACTATTTTCCATGATCTGTGCCCTGCTTGCCAAGCACCCTTCTTGCAGAATTTCCTACGAGGTTCCAGAATCACAAAGATATCCAAAAACTGCACTAGTTAAATATTTTAAGAGAACAAAGGAAATGGAAACATTAACAGTCTCTACTGGGCCAGGAAATAGCCCAACTGGATCAGAGACAACAAATAAATGGTAAAACTCCCAGGGAAGTTTCAAAGATAAACAAAGAGCTCTAGTCCTTCCCCCCAAAAATGAGCCCAAGACCCCCATGTAGTTTATATCAGTTCCAAGGGCATTCATTCCCTGTAGTCCCTTCCCCTGGTCCTAGTTACCTCTGCTTCCTTACAATGTCAAAGTCTCTGCCCTAGGAGGAGCACAGCTTCATGAACATACTATAAGATGCATGTAGAGGCATGTTTTCCAAGTGTCTATGCAACCTTATGCCCAACTTTACATGTGAGGACCAAGTTCTCCTTTCTGAATATTCATGCTAACCCTAAATAAAAAGAACCCAATCACCACTGCTCAGGGAATCATGGTTTTGGAAATTATTCCCCATGATCTCTTTATTTGCTAGAAATAAAGTTTCCTTTGTGTGACAACTCTATCTGGTGTAGTCACTATCTGTAACTCACCAAGGAGTGAACTCACATCAGATTGGTTGCAAATGGATGCCAAGAACATAGTTAAGTCTTGAAATTTTTCAGTAGAACTCGAGTACAGTTTGTAAAGAAACTAGTGGGAATGATGCTATAGATGTAGGACAAAAGCAGATAATGGCTTGTGTAGAAAAGCCTTCACAAGCCATGCAAATTAATTTGGATGTTTTATCTTTTACTCCAGTGCAGACCAGAATGGGAGCCACCAGCCACATGTGGTTGTGAGTACTTAAAATGTAGCTAGCCCAAAGTCAGATAACTGTAAAATAAACCACACCAGATTTCAAAGAATTAGTATGAAAAAAATTTTTTTAAAATACTTCATTATTTTTTTTAACTGATTACATGTTGAAATGGTAATATTTCGGCTATATTGGGCAAAATTTAGAAATCTGCAATTGAAAGGAATTTCACCTGTCTTTGCTTTTTAATTGGCTACTAAAATTTTTGATGTTACATATGTATCTTACTTTATGTTTCTACTTGTCAATGCTGCCTTAGATAATAGTAGATGTTTAACAGAAGAGTGAAAGATGGGATTTGCATTTTAAAAGTACTCTCCTGGCCAAAGTGTGAAGAATGGCTTGTAGTAAAGCCAATTCCTCAGCTATTAAAACAGTCCAAGGAGAAAAAAAAGGAAACTTATTAAGGCAAGAGTACTGGAGACAAAATAAAAGAACAGCTTCAACCCTTGGGCTATGGAGAATGAAGGATTGAGAAAAGTTTTAAATTTCTTGTTCAGATGGTTAGGTTCTTGATGATTCCATTAACTCAGAAGATAACAGGAAGACCAGTTTGAGTAAGAAGTTTAGGAAGAGAGCATTAATTCTGTATGGAATATGTTATGATGCTTGCAGAACCTGAAGTACACATTTGCAATAGACAAAAAGAAATATGCTGGAGTTCCGGGAAAAGCTTTGGACTGGAGACAGGGACATGTGTTCATCAGTGCATGCACAGAGGGTGATGTCACCGCTGGGAAACTGTCCTTCCTGAAAACAGTACAGAACTCTGAGGGCAAGGAAACTGTCAAGATACTAGGAAGAAGAAGCCAGAGGGACTAGAAGAGAATCTGGAAATACTGTTTCAAAGCTTAGCAAGTGGAAGTCAAGCTGCAGAGAGGGGCCCGTTGTATGGGATTTATCAGACCCTCATGAGTGAGTTACATGCATTTTATGTTATATACTTAGTTCTCACAGCAATCCTATCAAATACTCTAATTTTCCCCATATTACAGACGAGGAAAATGAGAGGCACAGGAGGATTAAGTGCCCTGCCTGAGGTCACAGAGCATGACAGTGGTAAAAAGGACTCAAACCCAGGCCATCTGGTATGGCTCTCTTATTCAAAATCCCAGCTATTTAATGCATATACCCAGGATATCTTTCTAAAATACTAAGTGGACTAAGGTAAATTTGTATTATTAACAAGAGGATGAAAATAGGATGCAGGAAAAAAAGTTAGGCTATCAGCTTTGGGTCAGTTCTTCAGGAAAGTGAGGGACTGACCAAGTGACAAGGTCAATGGGCATAAATTCTGTATGATTTTCCTCACCACCTTTGCTAGCTATTTCAAAGGCTTCTAAAGTCAGACCACACCTGTTATAAGAGGAAGCACTGGTGGATGGGGTCACTGCTCCAGCCCCCAAGTCCCCAGCTGTAGGTATTAACTAGTGTCAAGAAGGCCTGAGATAAGAAATCAGCAGAGACAGGAGGATGGCCATCCCTTTCAGCTTCGGTAGCTCTCTCCTCAAACTGTTTTATTTTAAGCTTTATTTTTTCAATGATTTTTATTCATTTGAGAGAGACAGAGACAGAGAGGGCAAGCAAGAGCACAAGCGGGGTAGAGGGTGGGAGAGGGAGGCTCTCCCTGTTGAGCAGGGAGCCTGACACAGAACTCAATCTCAGGACTCTGGAATCAGGACCTTGGAATCATGACTTGAGCTGAAGGCAGATGCCCAACTGACTGAGCCACCCAGGCACTTGCTCCTCAATCCCTTCTTATTTCCATTCTCAATTCTATCTTTTCTAAATACCACATAGAAGTTTCTGTAGACTTCAGGAAGTGATGAATTATTTTCTGTAGACTTCAGGAAGTGATGCATTATTTACAGAATCTGTTGAAGCCAGAAAGTTTGCCATGGGCCTTGTTGCCAGCTTGGGCCAGCAACCTCCATCAGCACCCCACCTCAAAGAGAACTGAGAGAGCTCCTGGTCGGAAAGGTCCTCTCTCACTTCACATGCGTTTCACAGCAAAGCCTTTTGCCATTATGTTTTGAATTGCCCACTGGTCAGATTCATAACAGTCATAACTAAAGGTGTTCTGATGATTTTTATCTGAACAGCTCTGCTAACGCCCTACTCTGACCCAGAACATATCTATTCCACCTTTCCCATCCACCTAGTATAAACCTACAATTATTTTGTTAGACAGGTGTTCATTTAAGTTACCAAGCATCCTATTGGGAACTGCAAAGAACCCTGTGAATTCTGGGATTTGACTATTTCACCCTAGATAAAAGAGACTGTTTGAAGAGAGGCAAGCAACAAATTGACAGTGTGTCTTAGGTACTATCTGTGTACCTAATGCCCAGTAGATGAAGGGATGAGGGACAGAGTTGGAGTACCTCCATCTAGATTGAGAAAGGAAAGATCTAGAAGAAGCACAAAAAGAAAGGAAAGTGTGGATGATAAACCAGTGTCACTACTATACAATTATGCATGAGTTCTATTCCATGAGGAAGTCCAATCACAGATTCCTCAGAACCAAGTTCTAATGGGTCTGCTAAACCAAGTGGCTGGGAGTTGAATAATTTTAAAACAGTCAAGTGCCACAGGGCATGATAGACCAGAAGTAATGGAACTGAGATATTTGGCTGTGACTAGAGGGAAAAACAAAACAAGAAAACCTTTAGGCTAGAAGTTTAGAATAGTTATGGAAGGTGTAATCGTACTTCAGGGAAATTCTAGCTAAATTATTCCAAGGCTTTCTTCAAAGGGTCAAGCACAGCACCTTGATAAAAAAAAAAAAAAAAAAAAATATATATATATATATATATATATATATATATATATATATAGCCCTGATTTAAGAAAACTGAATTCCAATCAGAGGCCTGTGCTTAAATGTGAAAACATTTAGCCATAAGCTAGGAAGGCTAAAGGACTGGTGATTCACGGATGTGCTACTTGCTCCTCCATTCCATCCTCCATTCCCTCCATCCCAGGGAGATCAAAGCTGGAGCGTGAATTGCAGTACTGCACATATCTCTGGACAACATTTCAGGAGTGGAGACAGGAAACATAGAACTCAAGCACTCCTCCAATGGTCTGGAATTTAAATAAGGATAGAAGCTCAGAGGGACTTCTGGGAAGAACAAAGCAAACTACAGATTAAGTGCAAGTCAAACAATCTGTAGGGACCACTATTTTCACGCTTTTACCAGTTAGATGCTACCGAAGCCGGTTATCCAATTATATCAGACACTGACAGTAGCTCTCATAGACACTAAGGCTCCACCGGGCTTTCCCAGCTCTGTGTGCTCAGTTTTCTTTTCTGAAGGGTTCACCAGGCTAGTATCATATATTGCATCTGTACTCTGCATGAAACAGGAAGAGACAGTTTGAACCCCAAGCCCACAATTACAGAAAGCTGCTGCAGAGGTAATACATTTCAAATATTTCTGGACTAATTTAAGGCAGAAAAGAGGCCTTGGCAATGTTTACATTGCTAAGAAGATACAGCAGATCCAGTGACACCACGTTACCATGAAACTGCTCACATTGCTTGTTCAAACGGCTCCTTGAGCTCTGTGTCTCCAGTTCTGTGTGTCTTAATAATATTTTGCAATATGTTAGGATGACTGCATATGTTTCACTAAAAAGTGTTCCATTTGGAAACAAAATAAATTGTAGACAATCTCTCTTACTCTATTTTGTTTAATTAATAAATATTTTTAACAAGTATTTTTTAAAGGGATAAAAGGCAAAATTAGCATTTAAATTGTGCATTTGCTTCTTTATAATTTAGCCAGGCAATCATATTACCTGGGGCATTGGAATTCAAGAGCATACCATGTGCATTATGATCATTCTCTATGCACATATAAAAAGGATGAACTCCATAGAGATTACTAAAATGCCTACAACAGCAAAAAGAAATATTATTTTTTATGGCTTATTATCATTTTATTATCCCACCTCAATGAGAAAGAATAGCAATTAATGACTTGCAAAAACAGAAAAAAATACATGATACATATTGAGGGTAAAAGGCAAACTGATAAAAACCCATAAAATTTCAAACTTGCTTTTATAACCAATTAAGTATAAACCAAAATGTATTTATAGCACCTTATAGAAAATCATTATTATTTATCATTTTTTTTTGTTTCAATAAACAGATTCCTGGCATTAAGAATCTATATTCACACATTACCATTGGCAATTGATCTCTGGAAAACATGCCATATTTAACAAAATTTATGCCATGCTTAATGGATGGTCGTTAATGTCCACCAAATGCATAGATTAATGTAAATGGAACAGAGGGCATCATTTGTACAACTTTGTTGGGAAAAACCCAGGCCTGCAAGGGTTCTTTCCCAGGTATACCGACAGAGAAGCAAAGGGACAGTGACTGGGTGGCTTTTAATAAGGTACTCTTTCTTTCTGGGGCATCTAGGTGGCTCCGTCGGGAGTCCAAGGGTCATGAGTTCAAGTCCCATGCTAGGTGTGGAGCCTACTTAATAAATAAATAAATAAATAAATAAAGTACTCCTTTCTCTCTTAAATTCTAGTTTAAAAAAATCCTATAAAATTAGCTTAAAGGAGGGATGAGAAATATACAGGGTGTGAGCGGATCTGAGGGAATGATAAGTAATTCATGTTTATTCAGTATTCACTAAATGCTGGCCTGTGTCTAGGTACAATATCTCAGGTATTTCATTTAATTCTCACAATAATCCCAGAGGAAGACACTATTATTTCCTCTTATAAACAAAGAAACTGAGACTCAGAAGGACTAATGTTACATAACTTGCTTAAAATTACCTAAATAAAAATGCCAGGATGCAGTCAGTTTTGCCTCCTCAAATTTTTGTGCAGCATTTCATCTGTTGGGTTGGAAGTAGGTCTTTCTTGAAATAAAAGTAGTCTGTGTTCCAGTAAAATTTAGGAAATGCTGGGTTACCTGAACCTAGCTAGACTTCTTTTCTGTAGGACTTTGTCAGAGTTTTTAATAAGGAACAATGCATAATGAATCTGCAAGAGGTGACTATCGCATATGACATTTTTCAAAGGTAATTGACTGTGGAAACCTTTTGTCCTAGAACACCTGATTACATTATGAAAGCCAGGGCGAAATCAGCTAAGGGGACGAAGGGAGCGGTGGCGGAGGTGGTGACGGCACAGCAGTCACAGGTGAGAGAGCCCCCAAGCTGCCACCGCCCCGTGACCCCCATCCCATACCTCCCCTGCTTTCTAGTTCCTGGCACAATTCTACAGAAGAGGCAGGTGCTCCTAGGTCCTCTACTGGAAAAGAGTTTCTCCCACACTGGAAGAGACTGCTGCAAGTCCAAACACTCTATTTGGTGGATATTCTCACCCTTCAGTGTTTCTCTCCTCTACCCACCCTGCCTCTTCTTTTATTCCAGGAATGTTCTGAATGCCCAGCACTGCTGGGCACTGGGGAATACACAGAGGAATAGAGGCAGGAACAGCTAGGTAATTACAACAAATGGGAGGTGTGGAGATAAACAAGCACACATTTGACTGAGTTGCAGAGCAGGGACACAAATCATCAGAGAAGGTTGAAGGATCAAGGCAAACTATTATGAGCAGGTAAGCTAAGGTATATGAAAAGTAACATTATGTATCAACTCTGTTCCCCATAGGAAAAAGCTTTTATTATCTTTTTTCTTGTGTTCTTAGTCGAATACAGGTTTTTCAGACTCTAATAAACAAGAAAACATGTTTAATTTTTCAAGCCATCGGAAGCCTCAGAACAAGATTTCTCTCACTTTTTTCTCTCACAAGTATCAAAGCCTCTCTCTCTCTCTCTCTAATATATATATATATATATATATATATATATATATATATATATATATATCCCTGAAAGTTCATTAAGTTTCACTTAGCCACAAAGACCTAAATAAAGGCTAAACTGCTACCACGGTGCTTTCTGATTAATTGATAGCATCAATAGTAATCATGTGCCTCAAAGATCATATAATATTAATGAGGGGGGGGAAATGTGCTTAGTTGGATTTTTAAGCACCTGCCTCAAAGATTTTTAAAGATGATCAATAGTACTTGAGAAATTAAAGAAATTACTCAGAGTTGAGCTCCAAAGAAATCACTTTTTAAAAATGTATGAAAGGACTGTATTTCAAATATTGTAAAAAATATAAAAAAACAGCTCAGAACCCATATGGGTCACAGCCTGAAGCAAGATCCTAAGTACCCCAGAGCTGACAGATAGTAGCCATTTGCTAGAACTAGGGAGTTCTGAGGGGTCCTGGGGAAGGGGATGAGGAAGGCAACAGCACAGCAGGGGGGACACAGGACCAGCTCTGGGAACAGCTACTGACCGACTATTATGGAAGCATTTGGATATTTTAACAATAGCTTGACCATAATGGTGCCTATCTGTAGGCAACTGGCCACCATTCCTGAGAGCTAAGGAATTATTTTCTAGCTCAATGTGCCATAAACCTTGAGGGTAACAAAACCTGTCAGAAAATGCCATTTAAGAAAAATCCTTTGGCTTTGATTTGTCTATGTAAAGAATGGTATTAATTAAGCCTTAGTAGTTGTAAAAAAAAAAAAATTAAGCCTTAGTAGTATACTACTGAAGATTCTTCAAAAAGCAGTCTATGCTACTGTTTATAGAAGAACCTGGTTTTCTTGGATTTATCTAAAGTGTCATTTATTTATATTAGGCAAAGAGAACCAAGAGCAGACTGCTACAGGGCTCATTAGTTCCAACCATAACCTGAGATGCAACCTTCTCTATACATTTTATGAAATGCACACTTTGGCTCCCTTTACCTTACTCCAAAAAGAATCTAATCATGACCCACAGAATTTACATATCAGTCCTTTTGAAACAGCTGGTGCCATATGTTTCTAATGTATTGTGATTTGTAATAGCCAGTTCACTAGAATTGGAATAATTGATGTAAGACACGTAAGCTATGTCAGTCCGCTCTATTCCACTTCTTGTTATAACTCCCAATGTTCTCAAAAGTTAGCACCATTACAGAGGGTCTACAGTCTGTTGAGATTTTCCTTTTCTCATTCCCCCTCATGAACACAGATTTTATATGTATATATATACATATAATATATGTATGTATATATATATACATATTTTATATTTCTATCTATTTATATTTATAAAATAAGGGAAAGGGAAGGAAAAAACTTTCTGAATAAGGAAAAAGTTTCATTGTTTTAGAAATTACTTACATTAAACATTAAAAATGAGGACTTTATCAATCCACAAACTAGAAAGTCAAAAAAGAAGAGTATTATGTCAACAGTATTGATAGTTTTAAAATAATATTCAAATACAGAATTCTCATTGTTCAATTGAAACTAAAACCATTTGAGAACAATTAAAATAATACCAGATAAACAAAAAATAAAACCACATTACTTTTGTCTTAAATATTTTATAAGTGAAAGAAAAATGACTAGGTTACATGAAAATCAAAGATCATTGATGTCAATCAAAATCACAATCAGATGTTACCCTACACTAGTCAGAATGGCTAGTATCAAAAAGACAAGAAACACAAGTGTGGCAAGGATGTGGAGAAAAGGGAACACTTATGCACTGTTGTTGAGAATGTAAATTGGTGCAGCCACTACAGAAAATGGAATGAAGATTCCTCAAATAATTAAAATTAGAATTACCATATGATCCAGTAATTCCACTCCTGGGTATTTACCTAAAGAAAATACAACACTAATTGGAAAGATATATACACTCCTCTATTTAATGCAGCATTATTTACAATACTCAAGATATGAAAGCAACCCAAGTGTCCACTGGTAGACAATGGATAAAGAAGATGTGGTGTATATTAACAATAGAATATTACTCAGCCATAAATAAGGATGAGATCTTGCCATTCACATCAACATGGATGGAGCTAGAGGACATTATGCTAAGTGAAAGAAGACCAAGACAATTTTCTAACTTAAGATTTATATTAGAAAATGGAAACAAGCCTTCTTTGTCACCAATAAACCATTAAAATTGTTGTGCATCTCTTAAAAAAATGAATGTCGTTATACACTAAGTATCCAACAAATATCCAAAAGGAAGGAAAGGAGGGAAAGATGAACTTCTTGAATATAGAGCCCTGAAGGCAAGATGAAAATAAGATGTTTCTACAGAGTTAGATTGGTTTACAGTGATTGCAAGACCAGTATTCGATGAGTCAGTCATGAGGAAAACAAGGCAACAGGGCATTCAGGACTCTTCACCTCCTCTACTTCCATATTTCTTTATGATGGGGTTCAGGATATACCACCACAAAATATGGCTCCTTGGCATACTATCTTAAGCTAAGTTTGAGAAAATGGCAGAAGTAGGAAGTCATGCTAAACTTCTCCCCACTGCCCTTCTTCCCTGAAATAGGTCATAAATCTCCCATATGAGCCATACCCTCTACCAGGGGACACCTCCTATACCAAGAGGAAGGCAGACATTCTTATCACCAGAGACAGGGAATTTGGAGTCAAGAAATCTATATAAACAAACCTCATTAAACAGAGTCTTACCTTCCCATCCACTCCTTTACCTTTCACTAACCCCAACCAACCCCTTTGTCTTATCAATTCTTCACAAATTTATTGATTATCTAAAAAGTATAAAAGCTTCATGCTCTGATAAATTCTTCATGTGTGCATGGTCTTGTGAGGATCTCTTGTACATGTAAACATTCTGTAAAATTTGTACACTTTTCTGTTAATCTGTCTTTGTCAGTTGAATTTTCAGACCCACCCAAGGACCGTAAGAAGGTTAAGGAAAACTTTTTTCTCTGTTTCATTATCACATGAGCTATGTACTGATATGAATTATAAAACCACTTCATAATTCCTCCTTGTACTTCCTGTCATAAGAGGCTTTCATAACCAGTAGCTATCCGAACTCTTTGTATTCTTTTGGGCCTTTCCTGGGTAGTTCCCTTAAACTAAAAAGGTCTCACTGCAACTGGCTCCTCTCTGAAGCTTCGTGGAATTCTTCCTGTCAGAATTTAAATCTCCTTTTGTGTTCCTCACAATTTCACCTGGCAGTTCTTCATTCTCTCAGCTGTCCTGGTTGGCCTTTTTGAGAGCAGGTACTATGTCCCTTAGTCCTCCTTTTTTCCCAACAACAAACACCAAGCATTTCTCTATGTACTTGAAGAAAACACAAGGCGTGACAAAATGTATTGAATATCTATTGTGGGAAAGGCTTTACACAGAGCAATAGGAGACTCAACCCTTTCATTCTTCCTTTGGGTCCTAACTCAAAAATCCCTGGAGGAAGCCCTCCCTACAAAGCTGTCTAACAGGAGACAGGGGATTCATTTACCACAGACTCATGAGCTGCAGCACACACAGGAGTGCTGGGCGCAGGGCAAGCTAAATGTCAGCTTCAACATTTCCCCTCAGTGGGGGAAGTTCTGTCTGAAGAGATAGTGAGCTCATCTGGAGTTCTAATCCATTTCTATTATTAATCAATATAGACAAGTTTATTTAGGTTTCTGGGATCTGTTTCTACAAAATGACATGGCCAAACAGGATAGACCCTGATTGCTCTATTTAGAGCTTCCGTCTAAATGTACAGGACCCCCAATGTGTGTTGCTGCGAAACTTCAAAAGAATTTCATTTAAACCTAGATCAGCCTCCAAGTCGACTGTTTCTGTGCCATATGCTGTGCCACAACCTCCCCGACTGTTACCACAGATGAAGCGCCTGTGCTCCTTGGATCAACTCCTCCAGTGATTCAGTGACCTCTAGCCTCCCTCCTTCTTTTTCTTATACCATCTTTCATATCATCATATAAATTCATCATAATTTCTCTCATCTTAAGAAAAAAATAAACTTTCCCCTGTCCTGAAATCATTTCACTCCATTTCTCTCTCCTTTAGAATCAGATTTTCCAAAAGAGTTGTTCACCTCCAGCCTTTCCAGTTTCCCTCTCCACTCTGACTTGAAGAGACTCCTCTTAGGTGCTCAGTTCCACAAAACTCTCCCAGACCTGCTCTTGCCAGACTGCACCATGAGCTCCCGAGATCTGCTGTACAACATTCTGCCTATAGTCAACAATAACATACTCTGCATTTAACACTCTGTTCAGAGGACAGATCTTGTGTTAAGTGTTCTTACCACCATAAACACAAAGTTTTTCAAAAGAGCCATTTGAAAGGATGGATCATGCCCTCCTTCCCGAAACACTTTTTGCAGTCTTTTCAGGTGAAAAAATGCTGTATTTCTCTGATTGTAATCCAACTGTGTCTTGCTATACCTTTGCATCTCTATAATGTACACATAAGATAATTGGAGAAGTATTCACTGATATTTACTTGAACATTTACTACGTGCTTGGATATGGGCAGCTTGCTAAAATGAACCAGATATTGACTCTGCCCCCAACGAGACTAAAGGTGAATGCATAACATGCAAAATACAGACAAGATTTTAAGGAAAAGTATAGATGTGGTACCGCAAGTGTTAAAAAGAGGGATTACTTCCATATATGATGAACATGCAAGCTCCACAAGAGTGTAGATTACACATGGAAAGAATCTTGATAAGCAGAGGCAGGAGAGAAAAGCACCCAAGAAAGAGGAAGTAGTTTGGATAATATGGAAAGGAAGAAAAGTAGAGAGAAGGTCCCAGAAATAGCCAGCCAAGAGTCCAGGTTGGCTAGAAGTAGGAGGTAGAAAGAAGAACATGGGAAATTTTGGTGGGGTGTAGAGGCATGGATCAAGTTATGGACACTGTAAAACTGAAGGACTAATGGAACAATGAAGTTCCTATTGTCCAAGGTGAAGCTGGAAGTATGGGATTAGAGTGAGTCAAAGCGTACAATGGAGCTTCAGGGGTCTGCAGAATAGAAGTGACCAGAAAACCCACAGCATTATCAAGGAGGAAAGTGCAGATGAAAGAGACAAGGAGTAAAGATGAAATTACTGAAGGTTGTTTTTGTATGTGGCTTTCTCAGTACATGTAAGTGGTGAAATTTCAATATATTCAAGTTCACAATCACTAAGTTGACAAATTTTTATTGAGTACCATTATTTTATGTGTTGAAATGTTGAAGGGAAATAAATAGATGGAGTTTCTACCCTCCAGGATCATCTGTTCCAGTAGAAGATAAGATAGTATATAACACATATAATATATACATGCAACATACAAAATATATGTTAATCAACTATTTGTGTTACCAGTAAGGCTTCCAGTAATCAATAGGCTATTAGTAGTAAAGTTTGGGGGGAATCAATAATCTTCACACAGGTTTTCCACTGCACAAGGCAGTTGGCACTCAACCCCACATTGTTCAGGGCCAACTATATATTCTTTTGTATAAAAATGACAACATAGCCTAAATTAACAGAAAGTAATATTTCTTTGCATTATTATGTTCTTGACGATAATGACACTCAAAAATAACATCACTGATTAATAGTATAAACAGATAATAACAGGGGCACCTGGGTGGTTCAGTCGGTTAAGCATCTGCCTTCAGCTCAGGTCATGATCTCAGGAACCTGAGATAGAGCTCCAAGTCAGGCTTCCTGCTCAGTGGGGAGCCTGCTTGTCCCTCTCTCCCTGGGGCTTCCCCTCCCCATGCTTCCTCTCTTTCTTTCTCTGTCAAATAAATAAATAATTTTTTTTAAAAACAGATAATAACAGGTGATATTAATTGAATATGTGCCCCTCCCATTTCAAACAAATTCAAATTTTGAAAGGGAACACAGAATTTTAAAAATGTGAATAGCAGCCATTCTTACAATTCCATTTTCTTGAATATACAATTTAACAGAAGGCTAAATGAAAATTTTTTCCTACCCTATGTATAGATTTAACTTAAACTACTAGTATTTCTAATACTCTAAGCCTGCTACAATTAATACTCCATAACTTCTCCAGGCATATGTTATTTCTAAAGATAAAACTAAGAGCATATTAATATGACTAGTACAATACTTCTTGTCTTCTTTCTTATTAGTCTGAATTGAAGAAATGTATCATTTTATAAATCCAATGTCATTGCTGAAGTCAGCCAAATTTGAGAAAGAATCAACATTTTTCAATAACTTTTAAAATTTGAGTAGACACAAAATGTTACATTATTTTCAGGTGTACAACATAGTGATTCAACTTCTCTATATGCTATGCTGTGCTCACCACAAGTATAGCTACCATCTGTCACCACACCATGCTCTTACAATATCATTGACTATATCCTCTATCCTGTGCCTTTATTCTCATAACTTATTCATTCCATAACCAGAAGCCTCTATCTCCCACACCCTTCACCCAGTTTCCCCATCCTTCTACCCTCCTTTCCTCTGGCAAACATCTGCTTATTTTCTGTATTTATCTTATAGAATCAACATTGAGAGGAACTTCAAATCATTTATTAAGATCATAAATCTAAAATAGGTTAAAGAGTGTATTAATATTTTTAAATGATCTAATTCCAATGCTGCCAAGAAGCGAAATGGGAAATTATAGTTACCTCAAGAACAAGATATCATGAGGTACTTAATCAAATGATGTTAAGATATATAAAACCTTCCATTAGTAAACACTGTATTCATGAAAACACAGACCATCAGCTATACCTACCTTAAATCAGAGCTGATTCTTAGTATCGCAAACAGTGATAGAGTGTCATATTTCTTTAATATTAACCTGAAAGATAAACCAATTTATTAACCCAAATGAAGCATATTTATTTTTATAAATAAGTAGAATAAGTAAAAAAGAATGTTGGCAAATGGGGTGATAAATAACTTACTACACCAAGGAAAGGAAAATTAAGAAATGTCTAACAGGGATCCCTGGGTGGCGCAGTGGTTTGGCGCCTCCCTTTGGCCCAGGGCGCCATCCTGGAGACCCGGGATCGATTCCCACGTCGGGCTCCTGGTGCATGGAGCCTGCTTCTCCCTCTGCCTATGTCTCTGCCTCTCTGTGTGTGTGTGTGTGTGACTATAATAAATAAATAAAAATTAAAAAAAAAGAAATGTCTAACAGCAGAAACACTGAGGAGTAGGTATTAAACACTGGAATGGTGATAAGTAAATACAACTATTTCCCTCCAAATACATCTCTAAGAATCGAAAGAACTGCAACAATTAAAAAAAAAAAAGTTGGTCACCTCACCTAATTGATATTGATACAATCGACCCTGTAGTAGAATGAAATAATGAACTCCAAGTTTTCCCTCTTGTCACAGTTTGGCAGAATGGGCTATCAATAGGTTCCAAAATCTAGGCTTAGAAGAAGATAAGGGGAAGCCATGCTCCCCAAGCTCAGGGCACAGCCACTCTCTACCAAGTCCTGTCTTCCTATCTCACCCTACATAATGTGTGTGAAACTACCACACACTTCCCAGCTCTTTGAATCCCCAATTCAACACCATTATCAGCACCATCACTACTATCACCCACTCTAACCAAGCTTCCCAGTGTCAGATTCAGGGAGAGAGGCCCATTACCTCAAGTAAATTCCTGGTTAGGTCTGCCAATTTTGGTCTAGTGTGGGAAAGCACCACTTGCATAGTTTGGCTGTGGAGCATTCTTTCTTGATTTACAAAGAATCCATTAATATTTGAGGAGCTGTCTAAATTCAGCAAGCAAAATAATCTATTGGTCCAACTGAGACATAACAAGATCTCTTAGGCCCACAGTTAAGTTCAGGGCTGGGCACACATGACAGGTAAACCAAAGGCAGCCAGACAGTGAAGACATTGACATTTGGAGTCTTTGTGAGTTGTTTGGAGTGTTCCTCCTTCTCCTGCAATTCCTCTTCCCATATAATCTCTGTTCCCAGCCAGAATTTAATTTAGTTATAATTTAATTTATCTGATTTTTGTTTATTTTATTCAATTTTATGGTTCGCTACTCTTACTCCTCCTGAGCTTTTTTATTTAATTTCAGATTTTAATTTGTATTCAAAACATTTCCCCAGATAGTCTCTGCTAAAATCTGTAAAAACTCAAACCAAGGGCACATTTAGAATAGCAGAAAATAGCATATAATATAAGTGAGCCCAATCAAGTTCTATTTTTGATCCCATAAAATAGGCTGGTTCTTCAAAGCAGAGCACTTTCAAGGTCCAGAAGCAATAAAAACAAAAATGTAATGATATTTTTCTTCTCTTCTTTCAATTTGGAATTCATTATATTTCCGTGACTACTCTGTCCCACAAATCAGCTCCTTTCAGCCCAGACCTCACCCTTCTGCTTCTAGCTAGTGTCTTCATAGTCATTTTGTCTTTGTCTTAAGAGATGATTCCCTAAATCCCTACTTCTAAGCATCATTATTAGTTTTTACATTACTTCCTGGTAACAAATGTAACTGGAAAACAAATTTTGACACAGTTTTCAAGCCCTAGTCTTGCACTGTAAAGAGGAAACAGTTCACAATTTGCAAAAAGAATTTGAGGCAAAGTCAACCTTCATAACAGTCTGCTGAGCTCCAACTAACAAATGCTGTAATTTTACACATCCAATACATTTCTCAAAGAATTCTTTTCAAAATTAAGATCCAGTTTCTACAAATTAGTACATGGATAAATGTTTTTTTTTAAGGTGAGATTAGATCCATTAAATCTGGCTTTTCTCTTCAGAATCTTCATTAAAGGAAAATGACTATTCCTTTTACCTTATAAAAGTCAAGCATATCCTTTTTTCCCCCAAGCATATTCTTTTTAATTGAGTTAATTTTACACTTATTAGAGTAAGTCCTCTGATGACTCTAAAGTATAACTTCTGATCCTATGAAATAGCTGCTGTTAAGGGCAACTTTTCATCCTGTTTCCATGTCATTTCACTTAAAATCAAATGCTGTGTCATGCTTTATGAAAGATATCCAATAAAAAGAAGAAGAAGCTTCTTTCTAAAAGATTTATATGATAGCATAAAAGACAAGAGTTTTACCTTGGCCTGACCTGTTTGTGGTGAATCATCGCAGCACTCAGAATAATTCTGGTTACTTCCCAGGGCCTGCACAACTGATTGAGAAACCAGAAAGAAAGGTATAACCCCTTTCACAGGGGATTTGTGAGAGTGATTTAGAAGTAAATGTTATTAGGAAGCAATAAGCCCATGTATTTTAGGCTTTTTGATTCACTGTGAAGCTTCAGAGTTCTCAACATATAGCTACTAACAGAACACAATCTCTGAGGTGATGTGTACCAAACAAATCCATGAGGCTGGGTCAGAAACTTCAGGTGGTATGAGTGCTTATTAAAAGTTCTAGAAAATAGGGGGAGTTGGGTGGCTCAGTCAGTTATGCATCCGCCTTTGGCTCAGGTCATGATCTCAGGGTCCTGGGTTCAACCTCCACACATCTGGCTCCCACTCAGCAGGGAGTCTGCTTCTCCCTCTCCCTCTGCCTCCCACCATAGACTCATGCTCTTGCTCTCTCTTTCTCTCTCTCAAATAAATAAAATCTTAAAAAAAAAAAAGTTCTAGAACATATATACCTCCATCCTAGAGCTGTCTTGTGAGGTAGATTTTTTTTTTTTTTTTGAGGTAGATCTTTCTTAATGCAGCCCTGAGTAGAAGCATCAGCTGGGTGGACGCATCCACAAACATTAGAACACCAGAAACGGCCTCTAACTTCACAAATTTCTTGAGAAGCTCCTGTTTCAGTGTAGTAATCAATGTGTTTCCAAATGGACAATCTCTCAGAACATGTAGCCTATCAGTTGGACTTAGAGAAACAATAGGGCTGTTCACAAAGGCACATCACTGACACCGGAGTTTATACAGGCAGCTTCATTTGCCCCTGACTCTGGATGCAGTCAACTTGTTCAGAGGCAGCTACTACAAAACATGAATCAACCTTCTCAAAACATCAGGGGTTTCTGGGGTTTTCCATGGAGATCAGCAGCAATTCCTGGCCAGACAAATGGCTTTGGATGATCCAGGATCAGGGTGACACTCCTGATGGAGCTGCAGGGCTAGAGATGCCAAGCAGGAGCTTGAATTAAACTGGACTAGAACTCAACCCAGAAGGAAAACAAAGCAAAGTAAATGAAAAGATGTCTACAAGATGGTATCCAGACACTCTGGTAGAACTTAAAAAGAAAATCTCTCAAAATACTAAGATGATGAATGGAATAGTTGGTAGATATTAAGCAGCAGTATAAATTTGTCAATCTACATAAGATGAGATAAAGCAAAAACCTATCCCTTAAAAATGTAGCACTAGCATTTGACTTTATCTCTCCAAATGTTCTAAGCAGATATGTCCTGTATTGTCCCCACAATCTTTGGTGTCTACTCAGTCTTACCTTCTAAATGTTCACCAAGTGGATTCTAGACAGTCCCCATCTTTTGTTTGGTATACCTTCCTTCACCAGTTGTCAGGTTTCCAACAATAATAGTGCAGAAATGTCTATACGTGGCTTCTCTACACTAACAAGTACCAGACCTTCAAAAATGCATATTATTGTCTCATGTTTTTTATTCTGTGGCTTCCTATTTTATTTTTAAAAACCATGGTTTTGTGCTGCAGATGGTGATACTTTCCTCTCCTTTGGTATTTGGGAGAGTTTCATTGCATGAATACCATCAATTTCAAAGATTACTAATCTTTGTTGCCCATAAATTGGATAAATATATAAACTTTTCACCTCTTCAACTCCAAAATCAAATTGAACATAGTCATGGTCTACTCAGTTTTTTAATGGCAGTCACAAGCAGCATTCCAATTTTTTTATTATAAATTATTTCTGAATCATGTTTCTGAAAGTAAGACCCATGGAGCACCTCAGAATTGGAATTACATATCATATTGGTAAATATATTTTTTGGGAAATAAGCACTCTCACCTGTACATGGCCAGTGGCTATGCAAAATTGCATAGTTCCTATTGCAGGGAATTTGACAATATTGACCAAATTACATGTGGTTTCACTCTTTATCCAGAAATACTATTTCCAGGAATTTATTCCAAAGATACAAAAGATCTTGAGCGAAGCATTATTTGTAATGTCAAATAATATACAAAATATCCTTCAATAGAGTACTGATTGAATGAAGTATGGGCTGGGAAGTCATAAGAAGAGATGAAGAAACTTATGGATACTAATGGATTTATCTCCAGAACATAGTAAATAAGAAAAAACAAGATGCAAATAGTGTTCCTGAATGTGACCTTTTCTGTAGAGAAGGGAGGAATAATATCAATATATATTTGTAATTCTTTATAATTTACCATAGAAATGATGGAAGGATAAACCAAAAATTAACAAAAATAATTACATATTGAGGGAAGAAAGGAACAGGATGAAGAAGAAAGAGATCCATCTTTAGCTGTATCTTGTTATATACTTTTTTACCTTGAAATCATGTCAATGTTATCTAATTTTTAAAAATTATTTTAAAAGAATATTTAAAATGGTTGCTATAACACTGAATACGCGCTGAAACAGATGCACCTGTTGATCATGTTGGTAGCATATGCACACACTAAAAAGGAATGACCTAAATGGCTTTAAAGCAAATATTTGACCGTGTATTTCTAATGGCATATATTCAAAGGTTAAGCCACAAGAAAATCTTACCATGGATCCAGTGGACTTATTATTAGTACTGGTATTTTTATTTTGATACTATTATTGTACAACTGTTATACTGTAGTGTAAAGCAAGTGAGTAATTACATTTGTTTTTAAAGAAATAATATTTCAGCATTGGAGAAAAAATGTAACTATAAAATTTTTAAAAATAATATCAAACTGTCATCTTAATTTGATTTGAAAATACTGACATGTAATAATGATTAATTATACTCTAATAAACACACATATTTTCTAACTCTACTGAAAAAAAATCAAAGTAATGATAATACACTAGTAAGTAGCTCCTCTAGTATCAATGCTGTGGCTTCTTACTGCTACTCCTCACTAGAAGGAAAGAACTCCATGGAGAAAATTATTGATTCTTAATGTAGGGTAAAAAATGTTTAAGAGGAGTCTAGGACATATTTATATTAAAAAAATGAAGAACAGCATCATACCTTACTGGCACCAACTTGAAGCGATTCTCAATGGCATTCAATAGAACAATTTGAGCATCCAAAGATAAACACCTTTAATGGATGGATAGATACACAGATAAATATGTGTAGGTGTGCGGTTGCCAAGGTAAAAATTGAATACTGATCACACTGAAAATTGATAACTGAAGCAAAAGAATCATGTATTATCCTGTTTTTCTTATATAAACTCTATTACAAGATTACCAAGTAGTTAATGGTGATAAGTTTTGTGGGCCTTTTTAAGATTTTATTTTCAAGGAATCTTTACATCCAATCTGGGGCTCAAACTCACAACCCCAAGGTCAAGAGTCACGTGCTCCACTGACTGAACCAGCAAAGCATTGCAAAAAGGTTGTTGTTTTTTTTTTTTTGCAAAAAGTTTTTTAATAATTCCAGCTAGTAAATACATAGGAAGTTATAGAATGAGACCTCATTTTGCAACTTTTATTGAAATAATCTATACAAATAATGATTATCAATGAGTAGTGAAACTTTAAAATGAAAATTGATGTAGACATTTACAATGAAGGATCAACCTGCCAACCATGTTCCCATTGATAAATCTTAACATACTGAAAGTGCAAAATCAAGAGAGATTCTGCTGCTTCATGTAATACAATAGGAAATTCTCAGTATCACCTGTGAAGTATTCTTGTCAAAAAATTGAACATAAACCTAGAAATCCCTAGAAAAAAATGTCCACTTATAGGAAGTAAATGGAACAGAAGAACTATTGAGGATAGAAGAACACTTAAATGATATGAACATGAAGAAGTAATCAGTCAAATATGGAATGTAGGACTTTCTTCAAAATGACTAAACTGAATTCTCCAACAAATCAATGGCATGAAAAGAAAGCAGTGGTAGGGAAGACTGTTATAGAATAAGAGCCTAAAGAGCCTGAATAACCAAATGCAATGAGAACCTATGAAACTGAATGGAAAATAATGGCATCTATTTTCACTACATCTAACTAAAATTTAGCATTTCTTTCAATTATGAAAATAGGCAACAAACCATACCAGTATTCATAGTACACATCACTTCATCACAACTAATAATCAGCTCTTTTGGATATATTTGTATCACATTATAGTCATTGTATTTATCTCATGATAATGTTTAAATTCACCATAACTTTGAAATTATAATAGCTATGAGACCTAATGTTATTTAATGCATTAATAAAGAAGCACATATATTAATATATCACAAATTTGTTTAAGTTTTCCGATAAGAATTTTTCAATATAGTTTCTTTTGCAATCTTGTGTATTTATTTTATGCATTTAAAAACTCTACTAAGAAAAGGTTGCTACAGCTCATCAGAATGCACATAGCTACACACAGGCACATGGCTACATAAACACACACACATGCATACATGTTCATAACCCCTCCAAAACTATCTGTACTCACCAACCACCAGGAAAAACATCACATATGCCCAGGAGTATGGAAATTGCTGCGAAAAGACCACTTCTCCATATTACATAATTGAATTGGAATGTTTATCAATACAATTTTCCTTAATACCAAATGCCAGTTCCAACAAACAGAGAACTCCATTCTCTTAACTTTTGTATCTCAAACTTCAAACCAAGTAAATATCATTAAATGAACAATGTCACACATACACATCTAGGGACACCCCAACTTGCCCTTTTTACTGTGTCAGTTCAGTCTATACTCGGATTATTATTTCATCTATCCTTGCATCCTTGAGCTTCCCAATTTCTCTTGCTTGTCACTGCCCTACTGCCCATTCTCAGTTCTCTATCCTTATTCTGCACCAACTGTAGGGATTTGCTCTTAGGGTCAACCATAGCTCTAGTATTTATGAGCTTTAGACTTTAGATAAGTTACTCAAACTTTCTCAGCTTTAGTTCCATGATCTTTAAAGTAGCAGTGAGAAAAGCTTAGCTCATGCATTTGCTAGGATTACTGTCTAAGTTAAAGGAGAGTATACAGTAATATACAATATGTAGATATCTTGATTAACAGCTTAAATCCTAGAGCCACATTATCTAGGCTCAAATTTGAGTTCTAACAATTACTAGCTATGTAATAGGACAAAGTACTTCACCTCGCTCTGCTGAAGTTTTTCACCTACAAAACAGGAGTAGAAACGGCATCTGCCTCAGGGGGTTTTGAAAGGTCAACTCAGCTACTCATGTAAAGATTTTTGATCAGCAGTGAGCATATCCCTCTTGGTATGTAAGCTGTTGTTTTACATATATATAGTTCTTAGCACTGGCATGCACTAAAAGTGCTTAATTTTTATCAATAATAAATAGAAAATCCTTAAATTATTTTGGAAATTCATCAAGGACAAGAGATATTAAACACTAAAAATTAGGTGATTTACCAGATTTTTAAATTTAAGTTATGGTTAAAAATTTGTTAAAGAGGAAACTGCCAGAACCATGAAACAAAAATGGAAGAGTCTATGGTCTGCATGGTCCCAGACATTTGTTCATGGCTTTGTGATGTATTTATATGGAACTATTCATATAAATTGTTTTGACCTTGACTTTTTTTCTACAGAGCTATAAGGCCAATAACCACCCATTGAAAGTCAACCAACAAAATTACCAGTGGCTGGCACTACCATGTAATGGCAAGGCATGTGATTAGCCTACAGGTGGCCTGGAGTTTAATCTAGCTCTCTATTGGCTGTGGTAACCTGGATGTGCCATTTAACCTCTATGAGTTTTCATCTATAAAACAGATATAACATGTGCCCCTGTCTGTTTCAAGGAGTTGGAAGGAAGATCACAGTTATAACATGACCATAAAGTAGCAAACATTAATGAGAATCAGGTACCATCCCATCTGCCATGACCTGCTAAAGGAATCCAAGAACCAAGTGAGAGAAGCTACAAATGGATTATAATTGTTTTCTTTCAAAACTTTGAACCTTCCAGTTCTACGGGTATTTTAAGCTATTTCTAGTTTATCAAAAATTTCAATTACTGAACTTTGGGGGCCAGCACAGTTGAGAGAAAGAGTTTATTTAATAGATAGCTTGAGTTACCCAAAGTCATAAGATAATCGTTTATTGACCCATCAATATTTAGTGATGAATAACCATCCTACACATAACCAAATGTGCAACTCTATATGTGGTGAAATTTAGAAAGGTATCTTCAAGTGTCCTTCCTCTTTACTAACCACAGCATGAGAATTTTTCTCCCAAACAGAAAGTCTAGGTCTTTGGATTATAAGAGCCTGGAGTTATATTTTTACTGGAAGTAATTTTAAATCAAGAAAGTGGAAAAGAAAAGTTTATTGGGATGCCTGGGTGGCTCAGTGGTTGAGCATCTATCTGCCTTTGGCTCAGAGCATGATCCAGGGTCCTGAGATCAAGTCCCTCATCAGGCTCCTCAGGGAGCTGCTTCTCCCTCTGCCTATGTTTCTCTCTGTGTCTCTCATAAATAAATAAATAAAATCTAAAAAAAAAAAAAAAAAGAAAAGAAAAAAGTTTACTTACCTTTTTTTTTTTTTTTTTTTTTAAGTGGAAAGTAAGAATCCTGGGAAGAGAAGTCAAAGGAACTTCCATTAATCCATTTATATTAATTGATGGGATTAGTTCATTATCAGTAAGGGAAGCCTAGAATCTATTAATGAGAGAGAAGAAATTGGAGAGTCGACATCAAATAGTGAAAAGCACAAAAGAGAAAAAAAGCAAAGACAAACTTGTCTCTCACACATTTACAAAAGAATATCTTAATCATCTGAAGTGGGAAATGGAATTTGTCCACAAATGTAGTGATACTTTCATTGATAGCTTCCTGAGAATGCACTTCGTTGTCCTAAGTCCTGCCTGGATACAGTGGAGTTCAGAATAGAAGAGAGAAGTTCAGAAATCCAGCACCAAACAGCAGGGCTCAGATCTGAACCAAAGTTGAGCCACACTCCATGACTTAAACAGGGCTGCTAGTGTGTGGGTAGGAAGAAAACTGATTTTACTACTTCATAGCATTGTCTTTCCTTTGCTAATTCAAGCTGGAAAGAAAAAGCCCTGAGAATACTGAGTCCTTGGTTACATAGACAGGAACATATGACCAAACATGAGGACAGACATGATAGCTTCTCTAAAGGAATTATAGGTCCCATAGGATATAGACATTAAATCAAGTAAGTATAGCATAAACAGCTGCTTTTTTTTTAATTTTTATTTATTTATTTATGATAGTCTTACAGAGAGAGAGAGAGGCAGAGACATAGGCAGAGGGAGAAGCAGGCTCCATGCACCGGGAGCCCGACGTGGGATTAGATCCCGGGTCTCCAGGATCGTGCCCTGGGCCAAAGGCAGGCGCCAAACCGCTGCGCCACCCAGGGATCCCTAAACAGCTGCTTCTGTGCGTAAACCAATCACACTTGTTTTTTCATCTGAGCTAGACTCTACTAGGGCCCTTGAGAACAGTGGCCCACCTGTTTATTATATACTTTCTACTCAGAGTATTACTTTTCATGTGGATAATGAAACATGTCTGTGTACATAATACAAATGAAGTAAAGGCACTTGAATGTTAGCCACTTTTCGATTACATTAACTGGGATATGCAATTAGTTAGGATTCATGCATTAATTAGGAAACTTCATATGAAAAAAATTTCTATACATTAAAAAGTCTGTCCAGCTCTTATATATCTATAGCACCCATATTTTTTATCAAAAATGAGACACACATAAACAAATATGTCTTTATAGGGAAAATAAGGTAGAATATTTAAAATCCAGACACAATGGAAAAAAATCTTAGACATGAGAAAATCTTTGACTTGATTTATGCTCATTGTGAAAGTAGGAAATGGTCAGGAACATTATACATTTATTCACAGCACATATTTTATTAAAATTTTAAAGATGTCCTAAGGTCAAATTCAGTGTGTTTTCAAAAAGGAATTTTTAAAAACTGCATTATTCGTTGAAATTCAGGAATATGTCCAGAAATGCTATTTACATATATGGTATTACATTTATACAAGTTTTCACTAAGTTTTTTAAAAAATAGAATGATGGGTGAGTTGCAGTAAGGGTCTTTGTTCAAATCTTCTGTTATAAACTTAAAATTCCTATAACTATTTAGCTCATATATATATTTTTTTGGATAGTAAAAAACTGTAGGTACACATATATTATCAAGAGGTATGCTTAAAATCTCCAACTGTATTTACATATTGTAATTATTTCTATTTACTTCATATATTCAAGGGAAGGAACATGTGTAAAAAGAAATTTATGCTATGATCATGTTAATTAGTTGCAATAAGCTTTCTAATTCCTTAGGATAAAGAATTGTATGGTTTGCAAGCTTTGCAGATTATGTTAAATCACTGTTTAATATGAAAGCCTAAGGACAAATTGGATCCATCCCCAAAAGTGTATTAAAATAATTTATCTTAAAATTCCAATTAAAATAAAAATTCAATATCTTAAATATTTACAGTGGTATATATTTACTAACTTGATTATAATCACCCCTTTCTGACAATCTCATCAACAGATTATGCTGTTTATATAAAGCTCCATATTTTTTGTCGGAGATAGCAGTGAGAATTGCTATTTTAAGCATATGTAAACAGAAATCCTAATATGCTCTGTCTCTCATTTTTCACATTGACATATAGATCAGAAACATCCATCACTTTCTAGGGTTCAGCATATTTAAGTAGGAAAACCTGCTTGTGAGAGCATTCTGGATATTAAATCTAAATAAGAAAGATATTGAAATGGAATATACAGGAGCCAGTTTAATGAGGAAAATCACTGGGTCTCATAATACAACAGACATTGGGAAAGAAGGTCAGAGCTAAATCAGTAATTGCTCCAAACTTTGTCTTTAATATACCTGTGATTTGGTGATAGAAAATGAGAAAGCAGACAGGTGACAGCTTCTTATTTATCATGTGCATATGAATGATATAATCAATTTGAGATATATTTTTTCTGTCTTTTCCAGACCCTTACAAAACACAAAAATCTTCTTCATCAAATTTATATATAGCTTCCATTATAAATATTTCCTAAGGGTATGTTCTCTGCTCACAAAACAAATTTCTGAAAGGTACATTTAAGAGAATTTATTGAGCCAATAAATATTTACTGAGCACTTACTATGGGCCAGATGCTACCTACATAACTGTGAGCAGGACAGACACAAATCCTGCCCTCACAGACCAAGCAGGGTGGAAAGTACCATGAATAAGGACTTCCAGGGACAGCAGAAAGGCATGAGAGACTCACCCCATCCAAAAGGCACAACTCTGTCCAATAACACTCAGGAAGATCAACTGGGTTATGGTGAAATGAAATCAACATATTTCTAGACAGGCTCAAAGTTTTCTCTCTTCCGTGTTATTTTCCTACTACCTTTACGTTTGTTATAAAAGTAGGCTAAAGCTGTCGATATTGTTTGTATATTGGTTGAATTCTCTCCAAAAAAAATAGTGTTAATTATTTTAGTAATGAAAGAAAAGGACTTTGACGGAATATAAACTGTCAATCTTTGTCAAGTCCTAGCTCAAAAAAGTGCCATTTTACTAACATAAATTACAAATCCCATTCCAACAGATTTCCAATGCAGGGAAAAAAGGTAGCAGAATAGATATAATGAAACATGATTAGGAGGACGTACAAATGTGTGTCTCTAGCAGCTCATATTGGCTGATACTGACCTGATAAGGAGACACTACTGAGCACAAGAGACAAACAGCAAAATCAAACTTTTAGCAAAGAATCCACTACAACTGCTCTTTTATTTTCTAAATATCCTTTTTTCTGAAGTCTATGCTAAGTCAGTTACCCTCATACCTTCTAAGGAGCGAGCATAACCAGATGAAAAGTACATGGATCTGGGAGTCATGGATAAGTGCAGCAAGAGAGAAAGAGCTTGAACTGCTGAGAGGACCACAAGCACTTAGACTCCCTGAGAGAACTGTCTCACAAGTCTCCCATTCAACAGGTTTTACTTTACTTCTCCAAACTCAGCAAAGTCCCTTCTAGTCCTCTCTTTCAATACACTGCCCACCTTTCTCAGGCCAGTTAATTTTTCTTAAGGAATCTTTTATTCCACTCCCAAGGCATAGAGATCAATAATAAATTTTGCTGAGCTCCTACCAAACTTTGGCCAACAATCCAGATGAGTCAAATCCGTTTTTCTGAGTCAAACCATCCACAGAGCTCATTTGGGGACATTCTCCAAAGAATATATAACAGGAAGTCAAATGTTTTTTGTTTTTGTTTTTTTTTTTTAAGTTGAAAGGTATTTGGTGCACTTGGTGACACCAGGAACAAGAAACTAGGAGAAAATTAAGCCTATTTAGCAAGATTCTTCCCCCCCCACAAAGCCACCTTGCAGCTTACTCATTTTGTCATCTAAATGTTTACAAACATTTTGATTCATTTTAGTGGGAAGATAACACTTGACAAGTCAAACAAATATTTGCTTTCACCTGCAAGGTAACTAATCTTAAAAACTAGTTAGGGCCATAATATTCCTAACTTGTAATGTTGGGAGTTACTAATGTTCAAGTGAAAAGTTTACTTGGCTTTCTGCCATCTAGAGTTGTTAATTCTGATCATTAAAGATACAGCTGACTCTTGAACAACACAGCGTTTAGGGTTCCAGCCCCACACACAGTTTAAAATCCAGGTATAACTTTTGACTTCCCCAAAGCTTCACTACTTACAGCCTATGGTTGACTGGATGCCTTACCGATCACATAAACAGTTGATTAACATATATTTTGTATGTTAAACGTACTATATATAGTATTCCTACAACAAAGTAAGGTAGAGAAAATAAAATGTTAAGAAAATAATAAGGAAAAGAAAATATATTTAAAGCACTGTACCATATTTATCGGAAAAAATCCACATATAATCCTTAATGCTATACATGTTGTTCAAGGATGTCCCTCCGGTCTTTCGCTGTCAGTCACTGCCTCCTTTGTCTACCCAAATCCACACCCGGGAGACTTAATTGCTCCATCTACCTTAGGATAGTCAATGTTTGAGAATTTCCTTCCATCACAGTGACCAATTATTCCATGCCCTGCTGCTCATTCCTAGCAGGTAGTAGCAAGAGACACTTTGCTAAATGAATTCTTGCCAAATCATGAGTGAGTCTGAATGAGTATGTGTGTTATTTCTTTCAAGAATGTTTCACCTTACACGAAAAAAAGGACTAGCCCCAAAGTATAACCCCAGTGACAGTCCAAAACACATCCCCCTCCCATTTTCACCCATACCATACATTGCACTGTCCATCTCAGTAAAGGGGCCAATCAAAAAATGCTTTCATTTTTAATACATGAATTATGAGAGTAAAAATTGAAATTACCAAATATCCAACACAGGGGAATAGCTGAATAAATTATGGTACATTAATATGAGAGACAATTTTGCTGTTAAGATCATATTGGTGAACATTTGTCAATAATATGGGGAAATATTTATAATACAACTGTAGCAAAATACGGGATGTGAAACATTTTACAACATCCCAAATTTATAAATTTGTATGAGATTGTCTCTGAATGTACATTTTTTTAAAAAAATTTATTTATTTATTAATGAGAGACCCAGAGAGAGAGGCAGAGACATAGGCAGAGGGAGAAGCAGGCTCCATGCAGGGAGCCTGATGTGGGAATTCATCCCAGCATCCCGAGATCATAATCTGAGCCGAAGGCAGATGCTCAATGACTGAGCCACCCACACATCCCTGAATGTACATTTCTAAAAATATATAAATATATTTCTAATTTCTAACTACAAAAATAGAAAAAAGACTTTCATTGAGAAGTTACTTTGTTTTCGTATTTCTTTTACAACCTCTGGTTAGAAGTCTTAGGGGCAGTATAACTGTCAGTATAGGTAAGTTGCAACTGGAATTGAAAAAGTCCTAGTTAAAAAATTAGGATTCAATAAAGGTTTTTACATCAGTGACCTTTGGCCAGAAAGTATAAAGGCAAAGACTTTGAAAAGATGGACTTAACCAGGTAAAGAGAAAGTTGCAATGGAAAAAAGTAAGGATATTCTCTAGTCTGGTGGAAGATCTAACAGTATTCAGGGTTTTACAAAAAGAAATTGCCATTGGCAGCTTTATTAATTAGGTGCTTTATAAGTTCGAGTGAGAACCTGATACTTCAGGGGACATTGTTCAGTGAAATTTCGCACAAGGGTAGGGACTTGTTAGTAAATCAAAGCTGTGGCAATTCACACATAGATGTGAAAGTCAAGTTTGTCACCGTTTAATGAGGAGAAAGCAGAATTACAATAAACTGAGAAGACCTCAACTCAAACAAAAGATATTAGTTTAGCTAAGCAAATACAGACACCACAGAAGCTGAATCTAGCGGTCAAAAGAGCCTATGTTTTGTTGGAAAAGCTGGAAATTCATCCCAATGCATGCTAGGGTTTTAAGTTGCTGGTCTTGTAGAGCTTTCTTTTTTCCATAAGGTTTAATGTATCATATCTGAATGCTTCCAGAGAATTGGTTATCTTACAATACTTGAAAAAATATTTGTGTAATTTTCTTAAACAAAAGTCTATTATTAGGTTTTATCATTTATATACACATGTGGCTATACATAGATATATATAGTGCAAGGAAAAAATCATAAAAAGAAAGGTAATTTGGAAGGACAAGATTTTTCCAGACCTTGTTAAAGATAGTAAGCTATACATGGATCTTCAATCTTTCAACTAAACTTCACAATGTGGTTACTAAGTTCTTCAAAAATCCAAGTGGACATTTCATAGGGATTGCATTAACTTATAGTTTAACTTGGGGGGAAGGTACATTTTGTGTACACACGGGTTTTTATAGCAGTTTTATTAATAATTGCCCAAATTTGGAAACTACTAATGCCCTTCAATTAATTAATGGATGAATAACCTATAGCACAACCATACAATGGAAGGTCATTCAATGCTAAAAAGAAATGAGCTACCAAGCCACAAAAACCTGCAGAAATCTTAAATACACATTTCTTAGTGAAAGAAGCCAGTCTGAAATGGCCACATACTATATGATTCCTGCTATATGACATTCTGGAAAAGGCAAAACTATGAAAATTGGAAAAGTGGTTGCCAGGGGTTTGGGAAAAGAGAAAGATAAATAGATAGAGCACAGAGGACTTTTTAGGGCCTTGAAGCTATTCTGGATGATATACTCTAATGACAGATACATGTCATTAAACATTTGTCAAGGGGTGGCTCAGTGGTTGAGCATCTGCCTTTGGCTCAGAGCATGATCCCGGGGTCCTGGGATTGAGTCCCACATCAGGTTCCCTGCAGGGAGGTTACTTCTCCCTTTGCCTATGTCTCTGCCTCTCTCTCTCTCTCTGTCTCTCATGAATAAATAAATAAAATCTTTTAAAAAAAATTGTCAAAACCCAGAAAACTCAATACAAACAGGGAGCCATAGTGTAAACAGTAGACTTTGACTTATAATAATGTGTCAGTGTAGGCTTCATGGATTGTATCAAATGCACCACTCTGGTGTGAGATGCTGATGGCGGGCTGACTGTGTGGAGCTGAGAGGAGGGACAGAAATATGTGGGAACGTTCTGTACTTTCTGCTAATTTTGCTGCGAGCCTAAAACTGTTCTAAAAAAGAAAATCTATTAATTAAAAAAGAAAAAGCAATGGACTGACCTACAAAACTCTAAAGCCTGGAAAGTATACAGAACATGGTGCGCATGGACACACTGGCTAACACACGCATCCACAAAGGGCTCTGACAGCAACATAAAATACACTTGTACCAGAGACTGAAGGCAAATCAGCAGACAGTAAAAGACGTGTACCAAGGTTTCATTCTTAATATCATCAAATATTATATATCTACACAAAACCAATAACACACACAAAAAATATTTAATGTGTTAACAAACTATAAATAAAAAACAGAAATAAATTGAAGAAGGGAAAGAGCAAAGCAGATTAAATTCAATTCATAAAATCAATATCTATCATACAGAAGAGGTGACAATGCTTTTGCATTTTAATGTTGATTTTTGTTGGGGTGTCCTACTGATCTCTGTTGATTGAGGAAAATATCAGACAGGAATAGAAATATCTGTTGACAAAAAAAAATAGATCCATTTTCCTCAACTCAGGACATTTAAAAAATAAAGATGAAGGGGCTTTTTCTTACATGAAAAGGTAAATTTTATTTTCTCTGTGACACTGTTGACAGCCTTTATTTTTCATGAGTTTCACTTGATTCAGCTACACCAAAGAAGGTTCCTGAGCTCGGCTTTTCCAACTTTTCTTTTCTAGAAAAAGGAAAGTACATGCTGATTCTTAGTCATAGCTTTGAATTCACACTTATATTCTTCTTGTATATATCCCTTGGAGTATATAGGAAAGTTTTCTATTTCTTTGGGAAAAAAGAAAAATCTGTTAACTGTTTTCTAAGCCAGAATCATCAAATAGGCAGCAAAGCTGTATTAAAAGCAGAAGAGGACAAAAGAGAGACAAATAAAAAAGATAAAAATCAATTAAAGAAATTCTAAATAAAAATGTGGAACATAAAAGTAGTCAATGTAATTTCAACAAGCATTTCATTCAAGGCTTAAAAAAGAAAAGAAGAAAGAAAGAAAAGCCTTTGACCAGCCAATCTAGACAGAAAAATGTGCTCTGGCACTAAAGGATAAAAGAAGCAATTGTCGTTGCTTTGGGAATTTAAGGAACTTTTAAGATTTTTGAACCAATACAAGTCAGGTCTTTGAAATTAACAAGGGCTTATCGAGGCCACAGAAGAGACTAGAGACTACTGCACTGAAGAAGACGCATAAAGAACAAGCTTATTCACTCAGCAAATGACTTTTGGAGCATCTCACATGTATCAGGCCCTTAGAGTTGATCACTGAACAGAAGACACCCCTACACCCCCCCCCCAAAAAATAATCCCTGCCATGGTAAAGGTTATGTTCTATTTGGAAGAAGGCAGAAAATGAATACTAAAAATAATAGTTATACGTCAGAAGTTGAAGCTATAGGAAAAAATGGAATAGGATAAGGATAATGGGGGCACAGGTATTGGGACAGGAAGAGATAGTTACAATTTACATAAGTGTCTCCATGGCAGGCCTCCTTAGAAGGGGACCTTGGGTTTGGGGGTGGTTTCCTCCAATTTGTTTTTATTATAGTAAAATACACATAACATAAAATTTACTATATTAATTATTTTTAAGCATACACTTTAGTGGTATTAAGTACATTTATATTGTGCAACCATCACCACCATCCATCTTTAAAACATTTCTTCTTGCAAAACTAAAATTCTGCAACCATTAAAGACTGCCATGATTCCCACCTCCCAGCACCTGGCTAAAACCATTCCATTTCCTTTCTTTCTTTTCTTCTTCTTCTTTTTTTTTCTTGAAAATGTGGTGTACATACAATAGAATATTATTCACTCTTTAAGAGGAAGGAAATTTTACCATCAGAATGAGCCTAGAGGTCACCACACCAAGTGACACAAGCCAGACAGAAAGATAAACATCATACATTCCCCATAGGTGTGGAATCTAAATTAAAAAAAAAAAAAAAAAAAAAGCCAAACTCAGAATGAGAATAGAATGGTGTTAACCATAGGATGGAATGTGGAAGAAAAGGAAAGATTAAGAATTGTATCTCTGTGTGGTGATTGATGAAGAAGGAAATATTTGAACACAGATCTGAAGCAAGGAGGGAGGGAGCCCTTGTAAACAGCCCAGGCAAAGGTGTGAGGTTAGAGCATGCCTGATATTTATCAGGAGGGTCCCAGGTCAGGAAGTTTGCAGTTATTGGGAAGCCCAGAATATGCACCCTGAAGACAAGAGATCCACCAAGAGCTAAATATAAAACCAAAACTGATCAAGTTTCAAAAAGAATGAAATACAGTAACTCTCAGAGGATTTCTGAACACACTGGGGAAGAAATGAGAATTTAAATGGACCCTAAAGTGTTTCTAAGGTGTTTTTCCCCGCCTTGGGAATAAAATCATTGCTCATAAGCATTTACAAAACCTACAAAGCACTTACAAAGACGAGAGATCACATCATAATCAAATGTTTAAAAACAAGACTGTTGGGTAACTCTCAAATCTCTTGCATTCTAAAATTCTAAAACAGCACTCTGTAGGCAGCATCCTCTAGTGATTGGCCTAGCCATCTCTTCCAGAAAACGGAATCTATTTCACTGTTCTTTTCCACTCTTCCTTGTCATGGCTTAATCCACTGAAAAGTAGCTTAACTCCCACAGTTCCATGAAAACAGTTCTGTGATCTTGTTTGCATACCCAATGTACTAATTTTGGTTATTTTATTTGCTTAACTTTTATATCATTAAACATAGCCAGTTTGCAATTTCCTTCTTCCTTGGTTTGTCTCCTGTTTTGCTCCTCTTGGCATATTCTTCTTTCTTCCCTCATCAGCTCCATAAATACTGGGCTGTGTTCTCAGCTCTGTTTTCCTCTGTATTCATGGTCTCTAACACCTCTTCTCCAATTCTTTCTTAAGGCCACTCAAATCAGGGTTTCATTCTACTGTTCCACCTAACTTACATGGTAACCAACAGTTCAATTTCCCCCCAACAGCCTGAGTTTGCTCCAGTTGTCACAACTTAACAATGATTATGCTCTTTTTCATTTTCACATGTATTATCCCTCATTGGACAAGAAAATATATGATCTCCCTATCTGTGACTCCCATTGTGGTCATTTCTTAGTATTTCAGTTCTCCTACTATTCTCCAAAGCTCCCTAAAGAACCACAAAAACTCACAAGGCCTCACAAAATTGTAAAATTTCAAGGGAAACAAGTCTGTCAAATACAGCATAAACTACCAACTTCAGTTAGTTCACAGTTTCAAGGTTAGATAACACTGCATTCCTTTCAATGATGTCATATCTTTGCAAAGCTGGGTTTTGGGTGTTTGCTATGATAAAAGGTAAAAAGAAGGGTAACTGGGTCGCTTTGCTGGTTAACTTTCCAACTCTTGATTTCCAACTCAAGTCATGATCTCAGAGTCCTCGGATCAAATCCCACATCAGGTCTGGGCTGGGCAGGGAGCCTACTTAAGATACTCTCCCTCTCTCTCTGTTCCTTCCCCTGCCTTGTGTGTACCCTCTCTCAGAAAAGAAAAGGAAAAGAAAAGAAAAAAGAAAAGAAAAGAAAAGAAAAGAAAAGAAAAGAAAAGAAAAGAAAAGAAAAGAAAAGAAAAGAAAGAAAAGAAAAGACTACAAAAATCAACATGGTACGGGACTTGAATGAGGTGGTGGCCAAAAAGATTTCAAGATTCAAAAGTTGTGCAGTGCCCAACAGGTACACACATACCATTAGAAAGTAATTATGGCTATTTAAGAATGAAATTAAACACTATTTTTTGTTCTTTTGTGTGTGATAGGTTTTCAAATGGCTACTAAGCTAACAGGACACAAATATTTATTAAGTTGTCTGGGTAAACCTGCTTAATAAACAAAACTGTTAGGCACTTCTTTTGGCCTAGCACAGCCATAAAAATGTACTGAGACACTATGGATCATGTGAACCGAGGAAGTCTGGGAGCCTCTATTTCTGTTCTTATAGTAACTGACCCATCATCAGCATTTGACATATTCAATCACTTCCTCTTCCTTTTTATGCTTCCTTCACTCAACTTCCAGGACCCACACTTTCTTGGTTTTCCTTTTATCTCACTGGTCAAAGCTTCTCAATCTCCTTTACTATTTTATACTTCTCCTTGAACTCTTGCTCTTAGGGCACCCGAGGACTCATGCCTTGGCCCTCTTTGTTTTTCAACCCATAATTTCTCCTTTAGTGGCCTTCTCCAGTCTCCTGGCTTTAAATATCATCTATGGGGGCACCTGGGTGGCTCAGTTGATTGTCTAGCTCTTAATTTTGGCCCAGGTCATGATCTCAGGGTCATGAAAGTCAGCCCTTCTGGCTCTGCACTGAGCGTGGAGCCTGCTTAAGAGTTGCCTCTCTCTCTTTTTCCCTTTGTCCTTCCCCCACTCATGTTCTCTCTCTCAAAATAAATACAAATAAATAAATACCATCTATATATTGATAATTTTCAAATTCATAACTACAGTACAGACTTCTTCCCTGACTCCAAACTCAAACAATCCAACTACCTTCAACTATATTTGCAATTTGCATTTGGGTGTGGAATGCACACTTCAAACTTACCAAGTCCAAAAAATTCCTTATCTCTCCCTAACTCCTGCCCCAACACACACAAAAGTAAGCCCCAAATGAAAAACAAAAATAAAAATCCTGTTCCATTTCAGTCATGGTAGCTCCACTCTCTTTGATGCTAATGCTGTTTAAACTGGGGGTCATCTTTGATCCCTCTCTTTTTCTTAAACATTACCAATCCAGCAAAAAATTATGTTGGCTTTGCCTTCAAGATATACTAAAAATTAAATCACTTCAAACTCTGAAATAACCTCCTAATTAGTTTTCTGGCTTCAACACTTGCCCTGTTACAATATATGTTCTCAACAAAGCAGCCAGAGTGATCCTTTTAAGATGTTAAATCAGATCATTGCTCTCTACTTAAAACCCCAATGACATTACATTTGACTTAGAGTCAAAGTCCTTGGCCAACTTAGGACTTTGATCTGAACATCGTCCCCAGCCCAAATACTCTAGCTTCATCTGCTATCATTCTTACTCACTCTACTCAAGCCACATTGGCCTACGTGGTGATCTTTGAACATATTCCTGCCTTAAACTCTTGCACCACCTGTTCCTTCTGCTTGGGATGCTCTTCATCCATATAAGCACTTGCTGTCTCTCCACTCCTTCAGATCACTTTTATCTGCCTATCCTGTAAAAATACAATCTTGTACCTTACCCCAACTCAGCATTCCCAATCCTACTTACCCAGGTCTACTTTATCTTTTTTCCATATCATCTATTATCTTCTAACATTTTACAGATTTACTTTCATAACATATTATTATACTGTTTCTCTTGAATATCTAGAGGCTCAGGGATCACTGTTTTGTTTATTTTATTTCTAAGTACATGAAGAAATTCTTGGAATATGTAAATTATTCACCAATTATTCATTGAATGAAAGAATGAATGAATGAATGAATCAGCATATTAACTTGGGAGACATATCATCCTTTTTCAAAGCTTTAGATACTATATATATGCCTCAGTGACTCCCAAATTTGTATCTCTAAACCAGAATTCTCCCCAGACTCAAACAGATATATTCATCTGCTTACTAGAGACCTTCCTTTAGTTTTTTCCAAAAGACCTTCAGATTGATTCAAACGTTTCAGAAAGGAACCTCTTAACACCAGCAATCATCAGGGAAATGCAAACCAAAACCACAATGCAATATCATTTCACACCTGTTTGAAAGATTATTACCAAAAAGACGAGAAATAGCAACCACTGGCAAGCAGGTGGGCAAAAGGGAACTCTCATGTACTGTTGGTGGGAATGCAAATGGGTATTAGCCACCATGGAAAACAGTATGGAGCTTCCTAAAAAATTAAAAATAGAATTACCGTATGATCCAGCCATTCCACTTGTGGGTATTTAACTGAAGAAAACAAAAGAACTAACTTGAAAAGATATATACATCCCTGTGTTCACTGCAGCATTATTTAAAATAGCCAAGATATGGAAATAACATAAGTGTCCATCAATGGATGAATGGATAAAGATGATATGAGATACACACACAAACACACACACACACACACACACACACACACACAATGGACTATTATTCAACAAAAAAAAAAAAAGGAAAAAAGAAAAGAAAAGAAAATCTCATTATTTGCAACAACCTGTGTGGACCTGAGGGCATTAATTTAAGTGAAATAAGTCAGACAGAAACAACAAATATCATATGATCATATGTGGATCTCACTTACATGTGGAATCTAAAAACAAACAAACAAAACCTCCAAGCTTATAAATATAGGGAACAGATTGAAGATTACCAGAGGTGGTGGGTGGGCAGTTGTTGAAATAGGTGAAAGGAGTCAAAAGGCACAAACTGCCAGTTATAAAAGAAATAAGTCATGGGATATAAGGGACAGTAAAGAGACTATAGTTAATCATACCATGTTGCATATTTGAAAGTTCCTAGGAGAGTAGATCTTAAAAGTCTTCATCACCAGAAAAAGAAATTCATAACAGATGGTAATAGGTGTTAACTACACCCTTTTACATGCTACTTCCTAAGGATAAATTCAATCTCAGTATCATCTACAAAGTCTTTACTGTCACGTTTTCTACCTTCCCCCTTCCCTCCTAGCACCTTCTCTCTCTTCTCACTTTGGACTTCAAACACCCCAAATTGCCTTCAGCTTCCCAACAGCCTGTGCTCCCTGTCTTACCCCAGCACTCACAACATTATCAGTGTTGGATGCCCTTGCCCCTCTACAAAAGTCCCATTAGTCTTCCTATTATCAGCCCATCCTATATGGAGCATCCCTAGATTTCCCAAGGGTCAAATATTTGTTCTCTCTTGTTTTTTTGTTTTGTTTTGTTTTGTTTTTAATATTTGTTCTTTGTATAAGACATCTCGTACTTGCTCTTTTAGAGACATTAACTATTATGATTGCCTATTTGCATATCTATTCCCACCGATTCCAGCCAGAAATGCCTTGAGGCCTGGGCTCACATGTTACTGATCATTTGTACTCCCAGTGCCTAGCACAGAGCTGTCAGCCTCAGTACACGTCTCTCCATGACCAGATAAATAAATGACCAAATGAATGAATGAAGCCCATGGAGTTCACTCTGGAAATGTTCTCACTGACAAATGTTCTAGTAAATCTGCCAGTCCCTGATTCTGCTTTATTAAGAATAGAAAGCTAAGTAGCATTAAGTATAATTTCCAGTGTTTTTCAGTTTTTCTGTTTTTTTTTTTTACATCTTCATGTAATAACCTCATAGGACTGTTGAAGAACGATCTAAAAAAAAAAAAATCCAAACCCTATATTTTTCCAAACTTCAGCTCAGTAAATTTTCAAATAATCACATCTACCAGTGAAAGGCAAGTAATTGGTGATAAAGTGAAAGACACTCCTAAAAAATTATAAATCTCAGGTTTAAAAAAATGAATGCAATTCTGAGTATGCATTGGCTTAATATTTCCAAATCCATTTTGGAAAGACCTAGGCATATAGTGTTAAGCATGCATCACTGATTTTGAACTTAATACACATTAAAGAGCTTATTAAAAATGTGAGTTTCAGAGTGTTTATGTATTCAATCAAAAATTGTATGCATCACTGAGCATTCACTTAAAGTTTTAAAGTTGTAAGAAGGATTAAAAATGGCTAACTTGTAAATAAGAACTCTAAACAAAGTATAAAGAAAGTTTAAAGAAACATTTCAGGAGAGATCAAATTGATTACCAAACTAACAGAAATACTAAAACAATAAAGAGAGAGTACAAATAAAAAATGATTACAAATGAGAAGACCAAATAACTGTGTGTAGTACAAATAGAGTAAAAGCATCTGGTTAAAATAAATAAGCTAATCCAATAATATATGTAAATATACAACATAGGAAATGTGTTAGAATGCTGAGACATACAGTGAACTCTCACACATTTCCATTGCCACAATCATGCCATTTCAAATGTGGTTTTTATACTAAAAGAAAATTTTACATATTAATTTGTTCGATGAATTTTTTCAATGAATGTCAGAAGGACAGACTCTGACCAATACTTTTTGTACTAGTCAGGGTATCATAAAAACAAACAGCCACCACCAAATTTCTGTGGCTTAAGAAATAAAAGTTTATTTCTCTCTTACACATCACTGTCCAAAGTAGGTCACAAATACATTGGAGTGTTTGCACATAATAGGCAATAGATATGGGTTAAAAGATTGAATGAATAAACAGAAGGAAATGAGAAAGTAAAGAAGAAAGAAAGGAAGGAAGGTAGGTAAGTCCTGTTTGAATTTGCTCAAACTATGGAAAGTATCCTGGCCTCAGTTATCCCATCTGTAACATGGGACAATAGTGCCCCACCTCACCTGGTGGCTGCATTGATTAAAGTGTAGTAATACATATACAGTGCACAACATAATAACCTATTATCGTAGATAAGAATTGATTCCTGGAATCCAGACATGTGGAGGCACAACTTAAATTTTCCTCTGCTATATAACATCTTGCCTTCTCCCATTTTTCTCTTGCTTGCCTCCTTCACTAATGTCATGCTTGAAGAGTTCCATTAAATCTAATCTCAGGTTCCAATCAGGAAGAAATTTGTATCATCTGATACTTCCTTCCTCACCAGGTGAGGGAAAATTGAACCAAAAAGAATGGAGATAGTATTTGAACTCAACCTTGAAAGAAAGGTATGGACAGCTAGTAGAATGGATTGAGTCATCAACTGCTGAGAGATTGGACAATTTCAAATGCCTTAGTCCAATTGAGCTATTTGCTATACTGATAAAGCACAGGCTGGAGGCCTTAAACAACAAACATCTTTTTCTCACAATCCTGGAGCATCCGAAGTCCCAGATCAAGAGATCAGCAGATCCAATGTCTGGTGAGGGCCGGCTTCCTTGTTCATAGGTGACCATCTTCTCACTGTCCTCACATAGTAGAAGAGGCAAGGAGCTCTCTGGGGTCAGGACATCAATCCTATTCATGAGGGCTCCGACTTAATCACCTCCCAAAGGCCCCACCTCCAAATACCATCATACTGATGGTTAGGATTTAACCTATGAATTTGGGGGGTGGGGGCACAAACCATTCAGTTAATTGCAGCAAAAAGGAAAGAATATAGTAAGTGAGGGAAATTAGGCAAGAAAAAAATTTGAGACCAAATTACCATTAACAAAAATATTACGATTAATGAGAAATTGATGTGTTTGATAACATTAGCATTTATTATTCTATAGACATTAGTATCTTACTAATTATAAGAGACACCTGGCAATAGTGTATGGTAGGATTGGCATGTGTTGTCAAAGTGGATTGAGTACTGGATTTAGTATTAGAATGATATCTGAATTCTAGCTCTGCTACTAACTTACTTGTGTAATTTTCAGCAAGTTACTTAACACAATCTCCACACATATATAAAATGAGTAGATTGGCCTAGGTCAGTTTTTATCATTCTTTTAGCCATGTAATTTTTCAAAAATGATATCGATTGTGATCATAGGGCAGAACTACTGGTTAGTAAACTTGCATCAAACAAGCAATCTTATAAAGTAAGGAGAAATTCCATCCCTTCACCAAAACTTTATCTGACATCCCAAAACTGAATTCATCTGTCATGATAGGAAAAGGCACGTCTTAGCTCAGGCTACCATAACAAATTACCATAGACCAGGGGGCTCATAGAACAAACGTTTATTTCCAACAATTCTGAAAGCTAGGAAGTCCAAGATTGAGGTATTGAGGTACTGGGAGAGAGCCATTTTGGGAACACTGTATCAGTGTAGAGAGAGATAGCTTTTGTCTCCTTCTATAGTCCCATCAGAGATCCTCACCCTCATGACCCCATCTAAACCTGATCACTCCCCAGAGGTCCCACCTCCAAATACCACTCAGGTGGCCCTCCTCCTTCTTTTCATGAGTGTTGATCCCTAATAAACATTTTACACCTCAGATTCCATCTTAGTATCTAATTCCATTAAACCAGTGCAATGGTGGGATGAGAGGCAAGTGCAATGAGAGAAGACAAGGGCCATACTCCATGTCATAGGGCAAAGTAATTTGGACATTTGAGCTCCAAAAGGAATGCCATATCCCTACTTCTTTACCTGGTCTGAAGATAATCCCCTTATTGTTCCATGGGACGCAAAGCTTTTGCCAACTTACAAATCTCGTTGAAGGCTGTTGATGGCACCTCCCAGATTAACTGTACTCAGAGTTTTGGATGTCATCCCAATTCAATATATATGGCAATTTTATTATCCTGCTTGTAACTCTTGATTTAAAACATTTGTCCCTACTGTCTTCTATTGGGCTTTAGTACCAAATCCACTCTGCTGTTCTAGTGTAGACAGATTAATCACTCTCACGGTTTCATTAGACTAATGACTTCATGCACTATCGCCAAAGACATAGTAGAGGATATTACCGCCCTCTGGTGGAAATACTAAAGATTATCCTAACATTATCCCCTAAAGAATGGAATTTTCTTGGGGGGGTGAGTTGGGGGGTGGCTCACAATAGAGCTTGAAAAGTAAAAACATTAAATCCAGAAAACTATCCTCATTTCTGGGTCTTGACATTCACTTGGCTATGCATTTGCCTTAATTTCCATTTTCCTTCCTTCTTTCTTATCTCATCACAAACATCAGCCATCCTCAAGTCTTTAAAATATGAATCCACTAAGACATGGACCTCATCATTCAATATTTTTAACAATAAAGCTTTCCTTTTCAGACAGGAAAAAAAGGGGTAAAAACCCTAAAAATAGCAAAGTATTAAAAAATGAGTTGCATAAACAACTATTTCTACTTTAGTTCTTCAAATAAATTGTTTTTTGGGGATCTGCCAATAGATAAGTATTTGAATTGCTATTGCTTTGTCTCCCCTGTACTGGATAATTCCATTAAAATAGGGAATAAGGGTAAATAATTTATGTGCCTGCTTTGTGTGAGTGTCTGAATGCATATATTTTCTTCATGTGTGGGTGAAATAGCATGGAAGGTCACACTGATAGTTCAATTTTTAAGAACCTCTGTTGATTTCTTCATTGTACAAAAAGAAGAATATAAAGGAACCATTCCTTGAATTACAGAGAAAGAGCATACAAAAATAATAGAATCAGACTACAGACCAAGGAGACAAACAGGTTTCAACCCTGACTCTGGTCCTTAACTTCTCTGAGCCTTGACCTCCTCATTTACAAAATAGGAACAATTATACTGTAAAAAGTTGTAATGGGGATCAAATGAATAATATATGCAGAGCTTAAGCACAGTACAGGTAATATTTAATGCTGAGAAATTCACTATTATTATTTCTAGTCAACTAGAGAAAAAATGTATTTATTTTATTTTATTTGTGTTTACTTTAAATAAGTCAAAAAATTCCAACTTTATTGGTCTAGGCAAAATATACCCTAATTAGTCATCTATTAAGATCTCCTAAATAGTTTATTTTCCCAAAGAGATCCCTCAATCTGCTCCAGTTCTTCTTTTACTTCTGAAATTAGCTGTTATTGTCAAGTGCTTGGGCCACATGCCTCTTCTCAGTTCCAAGCCCCAACAAGCTTGACCTCTCAGATTTCCCTGGGCTTTTCCTTGATCTCCCCAGTTCCTATAAATATGTACTCGTCCCAACCACACCATACACTCTGGTCATCCAATTCCCTCTAATTGTGAATTGTTTAAGAATGAATATTGTATACATCTATTCATTCATATGAAATATGTTATGATTCTATTCATGAATAGATGGATACAATATTGAATAATTATCATTTCCTATTATGTGAATAATGAATGAATGAATAATTGTCATTTCTTATTAAGTAAAAATGTTTCCATAAACCTCTCCTTTCTCAATTAGGTGACAAAAATCCCTGAAGGATTGGCAAAGAGTTTAACCTCTTCTGAGTCACTGAAACTCCTCTTTCTGTAAAAAGATGAATGGAGTAATCTCACCTTAAAAAAAAATCAGGATGATGATGATTTAGCCAACCTGACTATGTATAATGCAATCAGGAATCCTAAAGTGTACCACTTTGGGAAAGGCAATCCCATGCCTTGAGATTCTGAAACTTTGGCTCACCAGGTTATTATAGCTTGATTAGTCAAGGAAAAAATGCATATATAGCATACCAATTTTATCATAAGTTTATCTATGTCATGGTTAATTAGGATCATCATGTATCATATTTCTACAATATATTATTTTGGAAAGTAATGCTCTTTAAATTAATAATTATTAAAAATCAAGTTAAAATAACTATTTAAAGTAACCTATTACAATATTAGTAAAAATAAAATATTTACAGGTTTCTGAATACTTGGGAATATCTCTGTATTGAAAATTCAATACTTCTGTATTGAAATACCATAGACCTTTAAATTATCATTATTACTAATGATATTAATTCTGCTTTTTATCAAATAAAAATGAATTTTGTTGATAACATATACTGAAATATTAAGAGGAGGCTTAGGTAATAATTCCTAGAGCTCTAGCAATAAAAGAGGGGAGGAAACTTTTTAAGGGAAGAAAAAGTAACAAAATTACTCATGATCTTCCTTCTTCTAGAATAAAATATGTTTTCCAAATTCCTATTCTTTAGCCCAAATTATATAGCAACTAAAATATTCTTCCTGAAATTAATTTAGTAGGTCTGAAGTTTTATTCGTTTTTAAGAAAAAGAATATCTGGGGTACCTGGGTGGCTCAGTCAGTTAAGCACCTTACTCTTTAGCTCAGGTCATGATATCAGGGTTATGAGATGGAGCCCTGCATGGTTCCATGTTCAGCATGGAGTCTGCTTGAGATTCTTTCTCCCTCTGCCCCTCCCACTCATGTCTCTCTCTTTCTCCAAAATAAATAAATAAATCTTTAAAAAGAATCCAACTTAGTGCAAAACACATTTGCTTTTGAAAAACTGTAAGAAAATAAAGCTGCCATTTTTTGAGTACTTTGTAGATGTCAAGGACTGTGCTAAAAATTGTACAGTATAATTTGATTTACTCCTCGGAACAAGATTACTATTGCTAAATTCTCCTCACTGTCTTAAGGAAGATAATACATCTTCCCAAAGTCACATAAAAATTTTGTAGCTGAAAAAAAAATTTTGTAGCTGGACACCGTCTATCTGATTTTAAATCTTTCTTTTAGTTGGTAATGTAGAGCTTCCCAGATTTCAAGCTGCATGTCGAATAATCTGCAAATAACCAATGATCCAGCATTAATGTCCATCCCATTTTCCCCCTCTATTGGCCCTGAGTTACTCATTTTCAAACAACAAACTATGCACTGCTCTTCACTTTGACTTATAGGTTTTAGGGAGAAAAAAAAACACCTCCAGTTCAAAATAATTTCCTGAAGAAGCTTCCATATAAGATCACAACTTCTTGGGGTGCCTGGGTGGCTCAGTCAGTTAAGCATCCAACTCTTGGTTTCAGCTCAGGTCATCACCTCAGAGTTCTGGTATCAAGCCCCATGTCTATGCTCAGCAAGGAGCCTGCTTGAGGATTCTCTCCCTCTGCCCTTCCCCCGCTTGCACTCTCTCTCTCTCAAATAAATATATCTTTTTAAAAAAATCACAACTTCTTTTTAAATAATATTCAATATGCAGATAAAGATAGAATTCAAAATATAGACTTCACATATCCCTCACCTCCTTCCTACAGTTGCCAAATTTCACAAACAAAAATTCAAAATACTCAAATTTAAATTTCGGGTAAATATGGTTTAATACTTTAGTATAAGTGTGTTCCACATATACTCACATACATACATACATACTAATACTAAAACAATCATTTTTTATTTATCTGAAACTCAAATTGAACTGGGAATCCTGCATTTTATCTAGCAACCTACTTCTACTCCTTCCTCAGCCTCACAACAAATTGCTCAGCAGAGCCCTCCACATGTAACTGGGGTCTCATTTGGTAATGAGTTTTACCTAATGATTATTTTCCTTTTACCATCAATGATAAAGGGGATGTTCTGAGGAATAGCTGAGAAGACAATGACAATCTGTTCACTGACCTACACAGCAGAACTTATGTATGGAGAGGTGTGGGAACTCCCTATACTTCACTGGTAAAGTCTAGTAAGACAAAAGCCACTCACTATTTGTGATATTTAATGGAATGTATATGTTCTATCACATTTCACTACAAATATAATAACTTAAACACAATACTAGTCTTATCACAAACTAAAGGAAAAAAGGTTCAATAGATATCAATAGAAATTCCTAAAAAAACAACTGTTGTAATAGTGTCCAAAAGAAACAGATGCCATTTTATCTTGCAATAGTGAAATGGTCATCTTGTATTTTATCTGGCTTTGTTGAATAACAATACACAAATACTCATCAAATCTCAATATTTAAAAATGACCAAAACTGACATGATTTGTTTATCAAAGGACAGGCAATTTTGGTTTTGGAAGATAATATAAATTTAGATTTCTCTCTTAGTGCTAAACAGTTCCCAAAGGAATCAGATTTCCTAAGTAAATGTCAAGTGTGCTCTCTAAAGCACTATTAATCAAATTATGTAATTAAATATGTGCTGCACTCTGACATATTGGATTTTGGACCATTTTACAAAGCGAAGCTTTGCTCCTGTAGACTATAAATGAGTTAATCAGGGTGAATGCAAAGTAATAAGACTGTTTTGATGCGGCATAATGGAAGTGTTCTCATTGTTTTCAGGGGACTCCAATATATCATTTTCCATATTATATATGGGTCCATGCCAGTCGACCAGGAATAGAGGAGAATCTCAGAGAGGCTTCCATCAGCAAGTAAGCTATGATGTGAACCATAGCAGATGTGCTAGTCAGGTTGGGCTGCTATAACAAAATAGCATAGACTGGGTGGCTTAAATAACCAACATTTATTTCTCATAGTTCTAGAGGCTGGAAGTCTGGATCAGGATGTCAGCATGGTCAAGTTCTTGGTGAGTGCCCCTTTCCTGGTTTACAGATGGTCATCATATGGCTGTGTTCTCATGTGACAGAGAGAGAGCTAGCTAGATCTCTGGCCTTTTCTTATAAGAGCTCTAATCTCTTCTTGGGGGCTCTAGCCTCATGACCTTACCTACAAACGCCTTTATAGTCAGGATTATGGTTTCAACAGATAAATTTGCAGGGGATCAGGAGTGGGAAGGAAGACAAACAAACATGCAGTCCATAGTAGCAGGTATTATGAGCATTATCATCTAAAATACTTTAGCACAAATGTGATATTTAGCACAAATGAGATCACATATGTGACAGTTTTCACATACTAGTTTAAGTAACATTCTAGGTAGTTTATTGTCCTAACAAGGAAGTCACACTCCAGGTCTGGTCAGCTAGCATTTAATCAGATACTCCTGAGGTTGCTACTACAAGACTTTCTGCTATAATAATCTCCAATTAATACCAAAGGTTTGGTTAACTCATATAATAAATCCTAGGAAAAATTTTGGTGAAAATGTGTGGGCTGTTAATCAGATAACAATATTCAAAGTAGAGTTCTGAGTGATGAAATAGAAATATATGAATTGGCTAGAGTAATTTACATCTATTTCAGCCTTCAAATAAATGTGAGATTCTCGCAAGCCCTTTGCTTTTTGGCAAGGCTCCCAAAGATTGATTTTTATAACAGAAGTGGGTCCAGCCACTTAGTAAAGAGTCTGGTTGACCGATGCTGATTATAAATCTAACTGACTTTGCCTTTAGAATATTGCCACATTTGCCTTGAGTAAATATTTCATGCTTGGTCTCATCAGAACACAGAAAAGAACAGAGAGCTCAGAATTCATTAAGTGTACAGAACAGATTATATGAATCATTTCATATCTGCTTGTTAATAAATGTTTGTTTAGTGGATGTCTATATGCATGACAGTATTTGGTTTAAAGTTTACCTTCTTCATAACTTGATAGGGAGGTTGGAAGGTGAAGTAGGCGTAGTTAACCCTAACTACCTCTAAATATTGGTAGTTACTGTTATTTAAAGAGGATCTCATGGTTGTGCTTGACCGAATTGCTTAGGCCAAGTCATAGCAATAGACACGCACCGAGATAGGATCTGTGCACTCAAATTTCTGGGGTACAAATAGATCCTAATCTAAACTACTAGCTTCCTTCTTTTTCCAGAAGGTCTGATTATGTTTTTGGATTGAACCAAAATATCCTGGAGCTTCTGCTGGACTTTCCCAAAAGCTAAAAAACAAAGAAACAAAACCAAGAAGTTTTAAAGTCAGTGTGGATTCGATTTGCCCTAAGGTCACACAGAGTAAGGAAAAACAGACTGAGGGCATGGGAAAGGTTTATAAAATAGAATCATCACTTTCCCTTTCTATAATCCATTGTTCCATATTCCAAAGGGTTTTGTCATCTTTTTGTTTACTTAGAATTTGTAAACTGCTTCTGTTAACATTTCTCCATATTTTCTATTTCTTCATTTAAAAAAAAAAAGGAGGTGAAAGGAAGAGAAAGGAAGATCACAAAAGGCCTCAGTTATTCATACTGAGCAGTAAAGCCTTACTTAGACATAAAAAGCAAGGTGATTATGAGAAAATCTTGCATTTTCCAGTATTCTTCCTCAAAATAACATTTTACCCTTTAGAGTACTCACCCTTCCTGCAGATCCCTTTTTGAAGGTTCAGGGAAAGAGGTGAATTACACTGCCATTTGTTCCCTTTGATTCTGTTCTTAAATGGATTTAATTTGGGGGGCACCTGGGTGGCTCAACCCAGTGGTTGAGCATCTGCCTTTGGCTCAGGGCGTGATCCCAGAGTTTGGGGATCGAGTCACACATTGGGCTTCCTTGCATGGAGCCTGCTTCTCCCTCTGTCTGTGTCTCTGCCTCTCTATCTTTCTGTGTCTCTCATGAATAAATAAATAAAATCTCTCTTTAAAATGGATATAATTTAGTAAAGCAAAATGACAAAAAAACAAAAACAAAAAACAAACCAAAGCAGCTTTGGAAAGGACTGGAGATCTATACAGCTACATTATAGTCCAACGCAGGGCGAAAGGAAGGAAGAAATGCTCTCTGTCTTGCTGAGAGAGGACAAGAGGTGGTGCTGAACCCTTCTAGTCCCATTCTTCTGTTTTTCTCAGTGGGGAGTTGGGGTACGTGAAGAGAAGGGCTTATCACAATGCAAGTATTTTATTCATTCCTGTCTCCCTCTTTCCCTTACCCAAAGATGATCACTTATCTGCTGATGACTGCCACATTTAATTTTGATCCAAACTAGCTGAAGTATAAATCAGTATACCCAATTAACCCCTGGACATGTCATTCTTAATTTAGTGCCCTTCAATAATTTTTCTAGGATTCACATAGTCTTAAGAATAAAGTTTTAATTCCTTAATTCAGCACTCAAGGCCGTTCATAATCTGGACCCTGACTCTCATCTAGTCCTGGCCTCTATTCCACTCCTTGTCTTGCCTCCTCTCCCAGCATAAACAGTACCCTTTGGTCCAGCCATACTGAACCACCTACAGGTACCTAAAAATCACACTGATGTACCCCTCTTTGCCCTTATGCATGGGCTTGTCTCCTCTGCTTGCAATGCCTTCAATTTTTTCTTGTAGTCCTTTGTTCTATATTTACAAAATTTATATGACTCCAACTAATGGAAATTTGATTTTCAGGTCTTTCTTGGACATTTGCACTAACTCGGAATCCATATTTGTGGATAATACGGGATAAATATGGTAAATTCTAATCTTTTATTTTTTAAAGATTATTTATTTATTTATTTATTCATGAGAGACACACAGAGAGAAAGAGAGAGAGAGGCAGAGACACAGGCAGAGGGAGAAGCAGGCTCCATGCAGGGAGCCTAATGTGGGACTGGATCCCGAGTCTCCAGGATCAGATCTTGGGCTGAAGGCGGTGCTAAACCGCTAAGCCACCAGGGCTGCCCAAACTCTAATCTTTTAATCCTCATTTTACCATGTGGTAAAAATGAAGGAAAAGCAAAGAAGGTGTATGAGCCAGCAAGCACAATTTATCTTCTTACTATCTTACCCACAAACGTGAGAAGAATAAGTGCCTTGTTACCATCTCAGACACCCTCTTCAATATAGTGCTATCACCTCTCGCCATCCCACAGATTATGTAATAAAATCTCAAACCCACTTCTGCAGAAGCCTCACTTCATCATAGAATGTGAGACCTGGAATGACCTTAGAGACCATCTAGTTTAACTCCTTAAATGAAATTGCGATTTATGTCCCTTAATACTCTTTTAGGGGAATATAAATCTCATAGCAAATGCAAATCTCATAGTAAATATTATGGTACTCAAAAGCTGGACAATTCTTGATAAAATAAAAAATTCCTGAAAGTCAGATTTTCTTGGGCAAAAGGAAATAACTGTCATTTTCTGAACCATCCTATTTAATAGCAAAAGCTTTAGTCCTTACATGTTAAGATATCTTAAGAGTTCACTGCTCTCTCTCCTAAGCATCATTTAAACAGGCCTGAGATTGGGAAGCCAGGATCAAGCTCAAGGTAGAGAAGCTCTCCTTGCTATGCAGGAGGGGCTTGTTGTAAAGCCTTTTTAAAATGAGTTAAGTTATAAATAAAATTGGCCACTTAAGCACATGGACACACAGGGGACTCACAATTCTTGGAGTGTTGCTGAGATCTTGCAAATATTCCAGGTTATCAGAAATCCTCTCTATTCCAGCATCAGGACCATGCTTCCAGACTCTGTTCTTGCTCTGACGAGTCTGCCTGTCAGGTCCAAGTAGCAGTTTTTTCCAGATCATTGTGTGAGGATGGGTTCACAGAGGAGGAAGGGAGAGAAAGAAAAATAATTGGACCAAGCACTCAGATAGGGAAGGAATTTACCTCAAGGCTTTCCTGGTTATGGTCAAAGCAGCTGAAAATCACATCTCCAACTTTCCTAACCATGTTTCATTCTTCCCTTTTGAAATGAAGTTTCTCCACTGTTTACTTTGAATTATGCTAGGTGTTGAATTATGCAAATACTTTTCATGGAAGGCGTGAAGAAATTGTGCGCGCGTGTGTGTGTGCATGCACACTTACAGGCTAGCACTTACATAAGTCACTACTTCTGAGCATAAATTATAAACTGTCATACACTCAGAGATTTTCAGAACTAGGCCTCTGAGAAAGAAGATGGTGACCTATATAAAGCCCTTACTAGTACCTGCCCTCATTTAGCCTTATCCATGAGAGAATTACAGAAGTTGCCTGCTCATGGATGTCAGCAGAGAATAAGGAATGCTTTGAGGGATGGGCTTCCCTATGATTATGCTCGCTTCCATCTCCCCCTGCCCTATACCCATATACAGTCACATCCATGACATACACATGCATGTTTGTTTGTGGGAGGTTCCATTAGGGTTCTGAAACTTGTTTGTAAAAGCATCTTCCACACTAACATTAGAGACTGTGTCTACTTTGCCCCCCATTTTACACCAGATACCCCCCACAATAGCCTCTGCCCATGACACTTTATTGAATAAATGAATGAATAAGGGAATACATTGATTGCTATATCAGAATTCTAATCCTTTGTATTTTATTTCTCCTTTTCCATGTTGTGCTATTTATGACGGATTTATTAGTCTTTAGGGAGTTATCGGTATTTTTAAGCTGCATTGTTTTTATAAAAGTAAATATGCATTCATTAAAAAAATTCAAACAAAACACACAGAGAATACAGTTTAAAAAAATTTAGAAACAAAAAATAAAATAAAATAATTTAGAATCCATCAAGCCAGGTCTGTTGTGAGCATTTTTTCCAAATACATGAATATGTAATATGTTTTATATACATGTTATAGGCATGTCTCTACATATATAGAGATATAATGTAGTAGTGACCCTTTTTCTAGATATCTCTTTATAGATAATATGTAAATATAAAACATGAATTGTGTAAATACACATGTTTGTCTAGATATCTATGGAAATGTGTAAATACATAAATATTAAAAATGCTATTTTATATCAGTGAGATTCTTCTACTTCATGTATTTGTTCTGTTTGTTTTTCCCAACAGTATGTACTGGGCATATTTCCATGTCAATAAACATGACTTGTGTGCTCTAATCTTTTAGAACACTTCTCTGTCTGTCTTAGCTCAGGCTGCTCTTAGTTCAAGCTGCTCAAAGTACCACAGACTGGGTGGCTTATATGACAGAAATTTATTTTTTATGGTTCTGGATGCTGGAAGTCTGAATCAGGGTTCTGGTGAAAGCCCTCTTCTGTGTTACCAATTTCTTGTGTACTTATGTGGCAGAAGAAGCAAAAGAACATTAATTATAATTATTATGTGTAATAACTATAATATAGTAATATAATAAGTTATAGAGCATTAATCCATTTATAAGAATGTCCCCCTCATGCCCTAATCACCTGCAAAAGCTCCACCTCCTAATTCCATCACAGTGGGAGTCAGGTTTGAATATATGAATTTATGAATTTGGGGGGTACACATTCAGTCCATAGCACTGCCCAAACACACTTGCAAAACACCTGAGGGACCCACAGTTGGCTTTAATCTCTTTGGAACTAAGTTTCCTAACTAGGAAACAGAGCAGTAGCAGCATCTACCTCATAGGAATTTTGTGAAAATCAAATGAGCTAATTCATAACATTTCTAACATGATGCCTCACACACAGTTTTAATTAAAGGATATAGATAGTTAGATAGAGAGATAGATATAGATATATTAGACTGCAATTTTTTAAAAGAACTAATGGCATCACAATAATCTTCCAGATTGGTTCTCATGTTGCAATTTTAATTTTTACAGATTTGAACTCCCAGCTATCAGTATCTGACAGGAGACCAAATCTCACACCTAATACTGTAGCTAGAAAATTGAAAGCTTTGATAATGGTATTAACTATGAAATATGATAGAATTTTGAAGTTAGGGTATTTGATTGAAAACAAGAAACATCCAGTCCTAACTAGAAGATAAGAAGATGAGGAAATTCTTGGTTCACGTGACTGATAAATTCTTCATTTTCTATCTTGCTTAAGTCTTTGCTGTAAAAAGGAGAAATGGAAAGATGGCTCTCAAAAATTCTAGGTGTAGATCATCCTTAAAACTAACCGTCCCAGAAAAGAGAATTCAATGTAATAGTAGTTCTATTAGTACACAAAAGGAGGTAGCTAGTAAGCTTAATTTAGTTCACATGTCAACCTCCTTAAAAGGTGCATATGAGTGTTGTTGGGCAAAAGGACAGATGAACCTAAACCATATGACTGGCCTATAAGTGAAGGAGAATTGGCTCCCCAAAGAGAGACAGGACAGAAAAAACCTACACTTCTACCCAACAGGGGCAGGTCCACCCAGAGCTAATAAACCTTAAAATTTGGAAAAATGACCAAGACATTATGAGATAACTTGATGTATGTTTATTTTTAATAAAACAAAAATATGCAAAAGTTAGGAGACACTCATGATGTGTCATATGTTAGACACTGCTCGAAGAATTTATTTATGGTAGGCAAGAATTAAGTTTCCATTTTTGAGATGGGGAAATTGAGACAGAAAAAGATTGAGTAAGGGGACACCTGGGTGGCTTAGCAGTTGGGCTTTATTTGAATTTATTTATTCGTGAGAGACACGGAGAGAGAGAGGCAGAGAGAGATGCAGTCTCCATGCAGGGAGCCCACCATGGGACTCGATTCCAGGACTCTGGGATCACACCCTGGGCCAAAGGCAGACACTCAACCGCTGAGCCACCCAGGCGTCCCATATAACAATCTTCTTAGTAAATTGCAGTAAAAATTATTACCTAATGGTAATATAACCAAGCCTGAAGATGGAGTGTAAGTGTGGATTCAGTGTCTGCCATAGATCCTCTTCTAGCACATTGTACTTACCCCAGCATAATGCTTATGAGGCTGTGTCACTATTGTGTAATTACTACTAGGCTGGAGGGAAAACAAACACTGTGTCTTTGGGGCTAATGACTGTTCTCCAGGACCTAGTGTAACATGTGGCACATAGGATTCCCTCACTAAATACTGGAGGAAATGTTTAATGAAATTTCGTGGACTGAAATAATACAGGAATGTCTTACTGCCAAGAAAGGGAGAAATTAGGAGAACATGTGCTTATCTTTCCCTAAAATGTGTCTTTCCTGCAGTTTTTCTTCATAAAGGACATAGAGTAAAAAAAAAAAAAAAAAAAAAAAAAAAGAGTAAAAGATACCAGGCCATTTCCCAACCCTGGTAATTGTTTGATAAATAGTTAATGAAAGAGGGACACCTGGGTGGCTCAGTGGTTAAGCATCTGCTTTGGCTCAGGCAGGGAGCCTGTTTCTCCCTCTGCCTATGTCTCTGCCTCTCTGTGTCTCTCATGAATAAATGAACAAAATTTCCTAAAAAAAAAAATAGTTAATGAAAGAGTACAATGCACTTGCCTGTTTTCTGACAGCACTCTCCTTGAATCTTTTTTTTTTCCTTGAATCTTTATTAAAGGGAAGCTGCCTCGTCCCGTGTGCAAAGCAAATGATGAGGTGGTTGGCACTGGCCTTGAAGCTCCCACTTCCTGTGGTCTGGAGTCTCCATGGGCCCCCTCATCCTCTCAGCACTTCTGCAAGCTTCCAAGGGGAGTCAAGGGGACCTCCCCATTTGCGGGCTGAAGGGCGGGTGTAGAGCCTCAGGCTCCCATTCAGTCTCTTTCTTCCTCAAATCTACGTTCTCACTACATTGATGTTGGATGTGGTGCTGTGCCAAATGCACGCTTCTCCTGCAGGCCTGCAGCTTCCCCCAGACAATGCCTGGGAAAATGGCCCATCGCTTCCAGTGTTCCTGACTCCCAGCACCTAGCTGATGTTCCTACCAATCAAACCCATTCAAAGTAGCACCTTGAGGGGGAGCCGCAGTACATGGGATTTGCCCTCTGTGCTCTCTCTCCCTGCTGGGAAAGGAAAGCTGTTCCCTCTCACAATGAATGATATACTGGAGTTTGCTCTGTCCTGTTCTTTCTAAACTCACTTTTTCTCCAGGACTCATTTTCAGCACCATCCTCTGGGAAATTTTTGAAAAGACAAAGCGGGCAAAAGATTATTGGATGTCCTTTTGATGGAATGCTGGGACTGTGCATTTGCTTGTGCCCTTGCCTGGCTATTTTACAACTCTGTAAGCTGAAGACAGCCAAGAATAACTGTTTTGTCCATAGACTCACAAATTCATTTTGAACACTGCAATTTCCACCCTATAGGAACAATTCTTTCGAACATTGTACGTTATTGTCCTGCAGGATAAGTTTCACATCTGTTAGCAAATTCCTTTCAGCAATCCCAACTGCCTATGTCTTCAGTTATCCTTAAACCCAGGCATAACATCTTACTATTTATCTAACAAGTTAGCAGGTTAAATGAGCTAATGAGTTAAATGAAAGCTCTATCATGTTTATTTTATAGCCACATGGGAAGAACTGTACCCGTGGAAAACTGTATTTTGCATCATCTCTCGCCTTTATCACCTGAAATCTTTTTAAAAATGCAGAAATTAGGTTCTACTACACTCTGATCCTTGAAACACTTCGTTTTCCCCCATACTCCAAAACAAGGTTCCCAGCAAGGATCAGAAAGCTTTCCCCGACTCCCTGACTGTTCTTTGCTTCCCTCTGGAGCTTTTTCCTCTCCTGAGATCAGCAATACTGAATTATTTTCATTTCCTTAGAAACTAACCCCTAAACTTCCCCCAGTACAACTTCTACCATCTTCTATTTCAAGAAACTGTTTTATTTGTCTCGGTCACCTACGAGACTATAAATATCAGAAATCAATACTTAGATAGATATTTGTATTCGTTTTCTGTGTAACAAATTGCCACAAACTTAGCAGCTTAAAATGACACATTTTTTATCTCACAGTCTCTCTGGTCAGGTGTCCCAGCTTGACTCATCTAGAACCTCTACTGATGGGCTCATAAGGCTGCAATCAAGGTATAAGCCCACCTGCCCGGGAAAGGACCCGTGTCCCCCTAGGAACTCATTTCCTAGGACGCATGGCAACTTGCTTCTTCAAAACCAGCAAAGGAAAGAGAGACTCTGTATGGACTTACATAGCTAGATGCAGTATGATATAACATAAGTAAGTTAATTCACAATATTCAAAATATTATTCACAGTATTTGAAGCAAGTCTTTTAAAGGTGACTGATTTTTTTGTAGGCCAATATTCGGTTGAAGATGGTCCAAGGCAAGGGCAGGTGGTTAGAGTGATGGGTCAGAGAATGACTTGGACTTTTGTTTGTTTCTAGAAACTTTCTTCAATACTCTCTCTCAAGGCTATCACTCAGCACATAACAGAAATTCTCACTGACTCAAAGGGTTTCACTTTATACGAAGTGTGTATGTGTTTCGATGTAGCAGCTGCCCAGCATTACTAGCTGCACCACCCAGATTTTTCATTGCAATCTGTCGTACCAGTAGTTTAATTGGGGGGTTGAGGGAACTCGCTACTCACTTCCTCATTCATCTGCCTCATCGGCTAATTCGTGGAAGTGCCAAGTGGAGTTCAAGGATATTCTCACAGTCCTTCCACATTCCACCACCTGCCTATTTCAAAGGAAGTATCGTTGATATATTGGCTGAAGTTCTGCAAACAAACAATTTTTGGTGTCTGCCAAGATACATCTTCTACTCTTAGTTACCTGCCTCAAGGTGGCTGTGTTGAGAAGCCCTTCTTTACAGGTTACAACTGAGTTCAATTATCAAAGCAGCATAGAGATGCCTTTACTCTACTTTATTTAACTGGAAGTCATCCCAAATATTTTTTCTGAAAACATGCTACTACATTGATTAACAAGCAATGGGCTTGTCTCAGTTTCACACAGTCTTTTCAAGATCTGGTCACAACCTATTAGCCCCAACTCTCCTTATTGCCCTGTACAGGTCCTTGCTCCAATACAGAATTTATTTTAATTTATATATTGATATCTCACTTCCATTTTTATTTTATTATAAAGATTTTATTTATTTATTCATGAGACACACAGAGAGAGAGAGAGAGAGAGGCAGAGACACAGGCAGAGGGAAGAGCAGACTCCACGCAGAGAGCCCGACGTGGGACTTGATCCCGGGTCTCCAGGATCATGCCCTAGACTGAAGGCGGCACTAAACCGCTGAGCCACCCGGGCTGCCCCTCGCTTTCATTTTTAATAGCTATTTGAATGTACATAACTAACTGCCCATGCCTGAATGTCTGATGCTACTCCCACTTCATTGCCTTCATTGCCACTTCTGCTTAGAAAGTCTTTCTCCTGTCCCTCTTAACTGGCCACAAGACTCAGCTCAAGTATTACCATCTCTAGGAATTCCTTTTTACATTCCCTCAACTCAGGCTAATAAATCTAAAAAGTAATATTCTCTTTAGGTAATTATTAGTTTATGTATTTGTCTTCCCTAACAGACAATATGCTCCTTGAGGGAGGGAATTCATCTAGTATTCTATCAGCAGAGCCAAAATAGTGCCTGCCCATAAATGTTCTTAGTAAAAAAAATTGTCAAATTATTCTCTTCATTGAAAACACTTAAAAAAGCAATGTTTCTCAGCACAAAGACTGATTTTTTTTTAGGGTACACTATTAGAAACCTCACTCTGGATTGCCATCAGATTATTCAAATTAACAATTTACCAAGAAATATTGGCGTTCATACATAATTTATTTAGAAGGATATCATGGGCTTTGCCAAATAATCTGATGAAATGAAATGAAGATTTATCTGAGCCATCCCTGGTTAACCCTATCAGTAAGGAAATTAAGGTAATTTGGAATGATTTTTCACATGGCACCCAAATTGAGTCCAAAGTAAAAGTTGCCATATGATAGTTTTCTCTGCCTAGAATCATTTTCTACCTTCTTTTGGGACTAGCTCCCCTTTTCTTTGGTAATAAGTTCTCCTCCCCACCCTAAGCATGTTTTTCTGGTGGAGATAGCCAGTATTATTCTGCTCCACCCACGTACTTGTCCTGGGATGAGTCCATGTCACCACACAGAGCAATCATATGACAGCTGGATCAGTCACCAGCCTTCCCCAGGATTCCTTGGCAGGAACTGGCTGAAATGAGACTGTCCTTCTGGATCGTGAGTCTGGCCAGGTAGGGAAGCCCAAGAAAATGAAGCCTGCAAAGAGAAAGAAAATAAGAACAATAATGAGAGTAACATTTCGGTTTTCACTGCATTGCTGCGATCCAGGTCATTGTCCTGGTTCCAGCAAGCTTTCCTTTCTTTCTGTGAGCCAGCCTCTTAAAAAGAAAAAGAAAAAAAGAAAAGAAATCCATGTTTTACTCAGGCTGCTACATGCTGGATTTCTGTCATTAGCAATTAAATATTTCCCGGAGGGGTTTTACTAAGGAAGCAGCAGTAGAATCATTTTCTCAGATTTATCTTGTGCAGCCTGCCAGTGTACTGCCCCTCTCCATTTCACTCTACAGAAATCGTCTCTAACACATAGAAGTCTTCTCTAACCACAGCCCAGATTGACAATATTTTAAAGTTTAAGGAACATAAGCCATCAAAATATGTATGGCGACTTCAAAACTGAATAGATATGCTCCAAATCAATGAAAAATCTTAATATTTTAGCAAATAAGGTTGAGAATTAAGATTTAGAGTACAAACAGTGCCTTTATCTTACAAAATTATTATTATCATTAATAAATGGTTTCTTTGAATAATGGGTTTCTGTAAATATATTTAAAATACAATTTGGCTAATTCAAACTTTTCAGAAATATTTGAATATATTAAATAAGCATGGAAGAGAGTACTTGGGGGTGCTCAGTTGGTTGAGTTTCCTTCTTTTGGTATAGGCTTAGGTCATCATAATCTCATAGTCATGAGATCGAGCCTGGCATCAGGCTCCCGTGCTCACCAAGGAGTCTGCTTGAGATTTTCTCTCCCATTACTCTGCCCCTCCCTCACTGCCTCTCCCTCTCTTAAAAATAAAAATAAAAAGGATGGAAGAACACACATGAATTACCAGATAAGATCATTTGCTTTTCCTTGTATCATTCACAGGAAAAACATTTTATAGATTCTAAACTCTCTAACCATGATCATAGAGCCGGAAGTAAAACAAAAACAGAGATATCACACTGACATATTTATTTAAGCCATAACATAATTTCATGGCCAAACAAATATTTAAGGCAAAAAAATGCATATTTCCAAATGTTCCTAGTCTACATAAAACCTTGTAGAATTTATAAAACAATATTCTAAATAGGTGGCAAAATTGAACACCTTTTTTCAAAATGTACTCTTACCTATAATTTACCTATTTACATAGTTTTTTTCCATTATTAGTGACAAAGTTTGAAAGTACAATTTATAGTGTTTTAAAATGTGTTTAAAGAGTGTGAATAAGTTAAATAGAAATAAAAGTATATCCTTCCATTAAATAAAAATAAAATTTAAAGATAAAATAGAGGGACACCTGGGTGGCTCAGTGGCTGAGCATCTGTCTTTGGCTCAGGGCCAAAGACTATTCATGGGAGGCTTCCTTAAAGCAAAAGGAAGTGCTTTTGGGAACAGAGAATCAGAGAGGTTCAGACTTGCAGGTCAGCCCCCAGGGGCCCTTTCTCAGTAAACACAGCGTATCCTGATTTCAGGGGGGGAATTAAGTGCAAGTTTACAATGGGATCTTTTGTACCCTATGGTCACATGGCCAACCCAGGCTGTGCAGTGATGATTGTTGGTGTAAACCATGAATTCATACATCCGTCAACAATTAATAAGCCAGCCCTGGTGACTCCAAGGCTGTTTTGAGCATTTAACTAACTACATATCCCATTCTTCTCTTGCCCGGGTATCCGTGCCAAACTACCAGACATTCCTGGAGATAAGCACAGCGTTGTCTAAGTCCAGCTACAAACTCAGCCAATCCTACACAACGCACATAGATTATTATCATAGTAGTCAGGATTACTTTCTTTTGAGCTTAATTAATATGCATATCTTCATTTGTACCTCTTATTATAGAGGTTTGAACAAATTGTGAGCTTTCCAAATTTTAGTGCTGGCCCTTCAAAACAAGATATTAAGGATTCAAATATAGGCACATAAAGCAGCATCAATCAATCAACCAATCTCATTTGGAAAAAAATCCAAGTCTCATCAACTGGCACATTTTACAGGGAGTTCAAGAGTTACACAAACAAAAAGAAGCATATGGGAATAGCTGTATGCTTACCTCATTTAAAAGAAACAATAAGATAAAATACATGACTTGTTCTGAAGTTGAATATATGAAAATCTAAAATAAATATTTGTCTAAAAAAGAAGAGTTACAAGAACAGCACCAAACCACAAAAAGAAAGTGTAACTTTTAGAATAATTTTCAATATCACCAACTCATGGCTTTTACAATCTCTTCCTAAACTGACAATTTTTTTCCAGTATTTGATTTTCACCTCTCTTCATATTTTATTTCTAATACATAATATACAAGACACACTTCAACAGATAAAATGAAAAAAAAAAAACAGAAATCTCTCTTTAAAGTTTTTGGTTATGAATAACCTGAATTTTTTTTTCCTATTTCCTTGCTTTTCTAAATTAATGTACTTGTTCTCCCCTTACCAAGAAAAAAGAAAAGAAAGCAATTAGGGAGACAGTTGTGTAATAAGCATCGTGCTGGACACACAGAGGTTAACTACTTGCTGATAAATGTTTCTACCATATGCTATTACTGAAGGTTAATCAAAATTTGCCATTCACCATTCACGGCTTTGAGTTTTTCAATGTTACCAGACATGTCCCAAAGATAGCTCTTCCTATCTACTCATCCTGGAATAAGATGCAGTACTCCAGAGTCATCCACAGAACTATAGGCTGAGGCAAATAATTCTGCGTGTTCGATACTCCCAATTCCACCCATCACATTTTTAGACCAGTGAGATCATGTTTAACAAAAAGGGAACTTAGACAAGTAATCCTAGAAAGGCACTCCAAAGCTAAGTGTGTGGATAAGAGATACGGGACAGTCTGACTCAGTGGTTGCAAGTTAAAAAAACCACAAACCCTGGAGATCTCTGAAAAATGATGGTCAGACCACTGCTTCTAGCTGCACTGGCTGTGCACTGCACAACTTCAAGGGGGCACCATGCATATAATTATGATGTGAGTCGAATCCCATGGAGTTGGAGTCATAGCAGTCCCACTGGGCCCCGCTAGTAAATTTCTGGGAATGGTCATGGGGCTTCTGTGGTTTTAAAAAGATGATTCTAAATCACAGCCAGAGTTGAGAACTACTGGTCTAAACCATTTTTTTCCCCGAAGCTAATTATATGCCTTTGAGACTCATGTTGAGAGTATTATTGTTTTCAATATATGCCTGCTGAGCAGCTTCTTTCTTCTCCATTAATAACCTTAGGAATTTCTTTTTTTTTTAATATGTCTAACAATAATCTTTCCTCTAGAACACAAGAACATTTGCTTTTGTTCCTACTTCCACTTACCTTATTCCATCAGCTCCAATGTTTGAAGAAGCTAGTTGAACCACACATTCCTTTATGTAACCATTTAATTATAATCAATAATAATATTAATAATAATTATGTGATTTTTATATTGATGTGGATGCCATTTTTCTAGATACTCTGCATATTTCAACAATTCTATTTAGGAAATTAACACACTTGTAAAAGAAAATTATCTTCCAAGCATTATATGATCTGCGTATTTTTAAAACTACTGCAGCCTGCTAAAGAAGAAGAAAAAAGAGAAGGAGGAAAGGGAGGGAAAGAAAGAGGAGAAAGAAAAACCATATGAGTTGCCAAATCATTTGTTGGTGGGCAATCTGGGTGTTTATTTGTTTGATCGGCCCTCACAACCCTTCTTTGGAGACATGCTCTGTCCCCATATTATGTGTAGCTGCAGGAGCTGCTCAACTCAGGGCCAGTCTCCTGCCACTCCTCTAGAATTTTTGGTTCAGTAGGTCTGGGGTGATGCCTGAGAACTGGCATGTCTATGTCTAGCAAGTTCTTAGACAATGCTGATGCAGCTTGTCCAGGGACCACACTTTGAGAACCACTAATCTAGTCAACAGAAAAGTTTCTCAGATAGTGATGGGAATAGCATCCTACTTTATGGAATTCCTTATAATCCCCTCAAAAAAATCCTTGACACAAATAAAAAACGCAATATGTCTTGTAACTTAAAATAGAATATGTTGTAATAGTATGATTGACATGACAGACTGTGGATTCACTGACATTGATGGTTGGTTGGGAGGAAACGAGGCTAGAGGCCCAGTGCAAGAGTAACTAAATGTGCAGCAGGAAATTCTGATTGCTAGGAAAAGGTACCTGTCAGCCACATCATTGATTGGTGTCCTTGAAACCTTGCTTTAGCTGGTCTGTTTTCTGCCTCACGAATTATGAAAACAAAACAAAACAACCTACATGTCGACTCTACCACTTACGTAGCTTACAACAGCTGAGCTCTAAGTCAGGCCATTGATTTTATTGATCTAATGCAAGGAGGAGACTCCACTCTAAAACTTTTGTTGATACAAACTGCCTCTCATTTGTCAAGCTGTTAAACCCAACATGTATGTTATAGAAAAGAAAGCATCACATGGAACTTAGTTTGGCATCCAGAAATCCATTTTTCTCTGACTACTCTTTTATTTTACATTCTCTTGCCATTTATGTTTCAATCTATACCATACCATATGCATATATGTTCCTTTACAATTTATCTCATTTGTGTATATTTCCACAAATTGATCAAAAGCTCTCCGAAAGCAGTGATCTCCTCTATCTTGTATCCCCCCATGGCATTACTTTATTGCTAAAAGGAATGTTGAAGGAAAATACTGAGGAAGAAAATACCCGAACAGAGCCAGGTTCCAAGGGGAATAGTTCAAAAACACTTTACTTAGGGTGAACTACTTGCTACACTTATTTTATTTATCAGGAATTAATGCAGATTATAAAGATAGGCCATTTGACTTTTTAAAAATCTATAAATAAAAATGTAGCCTGCTTATTTGATGATAAGTTACTTTTGGGTTTTTTTTTTTTTGATAAGTTACTTTTGATTGGACAGAGAATATAGCTACTAAGAAAAAGAAATGAACAGAGTAAAAAAGTTTACTCCCCCCACCCCCTTAAGAAAAGGCTGTGGAGGAATAGGAAGAATGATTAGGAACTTGGGTCTGCACTACATCTCCAAGAGAACACTCTGACCCAACTCTTCACCATATACCATGCTTAGCACCACCCTTCTTTCCATCCTCCAGCCGCTACCCCCCCCCCCACCCCCGCTTCCCCTTGCTTGGATCAACTTCTATTGCACACAATAGAAGTCCTCCTCCTGCTGTTCAAATTTTACCCTGTTGTAGTAATTTCTCAAAGCATCCCAGATTATCGTAAAATTAAAGGAAACCTCTTTTAAAATGCAGTCTGGGTGGCCAGAAGGGGAGCCCTTATGCCCTACCACTGGTCAACTGCAGATCCACAACAGAAAGAGAAGTGCCTTGATTCTCAGCAGGGAAAAGCCTACTTTGCCACCCTACAGGGAGGAAAGAAAGATTTCTGCCTGCCCAGCACCAAGCTTAGCCAACAAGAAAATACCACACTTCAGCCAATAAGAACCGTTAGCACCCTTAAGGCTCACATTCTTGCATTTCCTCCAATTTCATTTTCCTCTTTTCCATTTGACAGAAGACTGCTTTTCTTTTTACCTACTAGCCTAATCGCCATTGTTGGGCCTGGAATGAAATTGTTTTTGCATTATTAAAAAAACTAAAAAGTCTCTCCCAACTTTCCACTTTTTTTCCTATCAAGTTCCCCTCCTTTGCTTATGGCTTTTGCCATAGCTTGCTAATCCTGAATTGGAATTCCTCTGCTATCCCAAATAAACCCATTTTGCGGGTAAAATAACTGGCTATTTTACTTTTAAGATCAATACCATGATAATCTCCTCCTTAGGTACCTGTCATACTAGCCTGTCTTTGTAATTACAAATTAACCTACGTTTTAATGGTTTCCAGGGTGCCACTCAGCCAGATTCTGTTTTCTGCCAAAGGATCTTCAGTTGCATCTCCCACGGATTATGAGAAACAATTCAAAATGAAATAAGCATTTGCTAAGAGAGTCACACAAAACAGAGAGGAACGGACAGTGAGGGAGTAAGGCCTATTCACTTGTCTTGTTTCAATTCTGGTGACAAGTCAAGTCTACTTCCAACTTCTGTTAACTGTAAGGGCACCACCTCCTGTTAGCTAAGTAGCCAATGCTGTATTCCATGGTTTAAACTCCACCAGCACCAATCTTAATTCTTTCAAAACACGTTCCATTTCCATCAACTCCCTGTTTCCTGGATTGCAGCTTTGGTTGCTTTACATCCTTTTCTTCTTAATCAACAACTGTAATATAGACAAGTCATTGCAATACTCAGGGAATACATACATACTTTTAAATATTCACCAGGAACAGGGAATAATTTTTTTAGTTGGAGGATTCAGATTGTCAGTTGTTTATATATAGATCCATAAAATTGAAGACAAAGTCACATAACTTTAAATTTTTTTTTAAAGTTGACTGTGATGGGACGCCTGGGTGGCTTGGTGGTTTAGGCCCAGGGCATGATCCTGGAGTTCTAGGATCGAATCCCACATCAGGCTCCCTGTGTGGAGCCTGCTTCTCCTCCCTCTGCATGTGTCTCTGTGTCTCTCATGATAAATAAATAAAATATTTTTTTTAAAATGTGATAAGAACACTTAATCTTGAGATTTACCCTCTAAACTATTGTTTTGTCAGATGTGGGGCAGTTAGAAGAGGATCTAAAAAGCAAAGAGGGAGGTTGAGCAGCAGGTTTGGGGGGGGAGGAAAAGAGGGAGGGAGGGAAAGGGAGGGGGGCAGGGCCCATCCCCACCGAAGGGCACGCAGGCTCCCAGACCTTGGGGTTGGAACACCTGACTCAGCCCCAAGGGGATAGGATGAAACCCACTGGCAGGTGGATCCGGGTCCCCCCGCCTGTGCTGCCTCCAGGTGCAAAGGACTCTCCTGCCCAACAGTCCCCTCCGTGAAGAGTGGGCGCCTCCGAGGTGGAGGTCAAGGCCAACCTTCCCGACCCAAAGCCACCAGCCTCCCGCTGGCAACGAGCTTTCAAAATTTGGAGGCCAGCCTCAAACTGACACTTGGTGTGGTTCCCTTGTCATCCACCCCAAGCCCGTTGCTCCTGTCCCACTTGCTACTCCCTCTTCTTCTTTCCATAGCCCTAAATTAGAGGTTTCTGAATTTTTACATCTTAATTCTTGTTCTGCTTTTGCATGTAATAATAGGTCTGACGCACAAGGCTCAAGAGAGAAGCTTTATAGGCTCCAATTCAACTTTATAGGCTTGCATTCAGCCTTGATTGGTCATGAAGCACAGGGAAAGTTATTTCCATTGTCTGGACCTCATTTGACTCATCTATGCAAATGGATAATAGTACCTACCTCATAAGATTGTTATGAAGATTTAGCGATAAAGAACAAATTAACTGGGCGCCTAGCAGGCACTCAGAGCTCTCCTTCTCACAAAACCATAATGTATTACATTTGAAAGAGCTTTAAAAAGACCATTCTCTATTATAGTGCCACATTGTCTGTTAAAGGTGGGTGGGAAACTTGTTAGTGGATAGACTTTGAGGCTAGGCAACATGATTATAATAGTGTTTTCCCCTCCCTTGGGCAGTGGGACCTTGGAGAAGTCATTTCACCTTCTGTACTTCAGTTATTTGTGCTGCAAAAGGAGATAATAACTGTTCTTTTTTTAATAATTTATTTGTTTATGATAGTCACAGAGAGAGAGAGAGAGAGAGAGAGAGAGAGGCAGAGACATAGGCAGAGGGAGAAGCAGGCTCCATGCACCGGGAGCCCAACGTGGGATTCGATCCTGGGTCTCCAGGATCGTGCCTTTGGCCAAAGGCAGGCACTAAACCGCTGCACCACCCAGGGATCCCAATAACTGTTCTTAATGAGGGCGAAATTAGTTAACATCTGAAATTCGTTTAGATTTACTATCCGATGTATAAGCATTTTTAAAATGTAGAATTTATCCTTTAACCAGGTAACTTTTGTCATTCAAATTCTGTGACCACTGCCCAGAAATTCAGCCTTCTTACAAATACTTATAGCTACATTTGCATTCTACTCAAAACATGTTCATATTATTTTCTTTCAACAAGCAGTTACAATGACTTAAACATGATAGTTACTGATGTGTTCAATAGCTGGAATAAGGACTTTTGGAAAAAATACAGAACACCGAATTATACTGGTTGAAATCTAAGATGTTATTGACAATGTAAATTATTTTTTCATATAGTACTTATAAAATTTGTTTTTTGACTTTAGGGAATCTATTCAACTACAGTGAATGTCTCCCTGAGCCCCATATTCACTTCAAGAAGATATTCTTGCTCAATTTTATTTCAGTCCATTGAGGGTTTGCATTTAATATGAAATATTTCAGGCATATAAAAGAATATGAAAAATAAAAATGAAATATCCAACACCCATTTTTTTTTTCCAACACCCAATTTAAGGAATTAAGTATTGCCACAAAGCCCCTGTGTAGCCTTGCTAGGTGACTTTTGCCACTCATTCCCAATAGCAGCAGGAAAACTTTACTTTGATTTTCATACTTATCATATTCAAAAGTATAATTAATAACTTGTTTATATCTTTGCTATGCATATGTATGTCCTTCAAAACATCTATTTTGCATGTTCAATATATTTTTAAATTTCATATAATGGAATAATTCCTTTTCACTCTTCTATGATTTGCTTTTCTTTCTTCGAAATTATATTTTTGAGGCTCATACATGTTGATAAGTGTATCTATTGTTCACTTATTTTAACCATTGTATATAGGATCCTATTGAAAGAATATATAGCACTTATTTATACATTCTCCTGCTGGGAGATGTTTGCATAGTACTTTGCTTTTAAAAACAAGGCTATGACCATCTTTGTGCTTGTTTCCTTGGGCATATTTGAAAAAGCTTCTTGTGTGCTTGCTTTGGCAGCACATATACTGAAAAAGCTTCTCAGAGTAGCTCTCTTCTACTTCTGAATTTAAAAATTAGGGATCCCTGGGTGGCGCAGCAGTTTGGCGCCTGCCTTTGGCCCAGGGCGCGATCCTGGAGACCCGGGATCGAATCCCACATCGGGCTCCTGGTGCGTGGAGCCTGCTTCTCCCTCTGCCTGTGTCTCTGCCTCTCTCTCTTTCTCTCTGTGTGACTATCATAAATAAATAAAAATTTAAAAAAAAAATTTAAAAAAAAATAAAAATAAAAAAAAAAAATAAAAAAATAAAAATTAGGTTGCCCAAATGCAGACTTTCACTGATTTATTAAAAAATGTTTAATGAGCATGTACATATGCCAGGCACCATGCTGGCATATGAGGGATAGCACAGCAACATAACAGGCATGAATTCTGTCCTCATGATGTTTATACCACAGTGGGATACTACAGGAGCTGCATACACTGGAGAAAGTTTTGCAGTAAATGATATCTAAGGTCTTATTTAATTTCAAAATTTTATAATTCAGTAAATTCAGACATGATTCTATTAGCCAAAATGGTCTTAAAACTAAAACTTTTTCCCCCTTCCTACAGGAGCACTTAATTACCTAAAATGGGACCATAAAATCAGGCAATGGCATAGAACTTAATGAGACAAAGCAATATAGGATATTAAGCTTTCACTCTCCATTAAGAAAAGACTATGCAATTCAGACAGAAAGAATATGCAATAGGGAGTAAGCAAATAATTGGTCCAAGAAAAATTACCCTCACTGAAACATAAGTAATAATAATTTGAACAAAAGGAAGCAATGTGGGTTGTTATCCCAAGAAAATTGGAATATCACAAGCTATCCCAAGAAAAAAGAAGGAAACAAGCTGATTTTAAAAGGGAATGAGGGGTTGGGCTGCTGAAAAATAGGCACCTGATAAATTATGTCATAAATCAGGTGACATTTAAAAACTATTTCTCCATAAATCAAAGAAATCATTAAAAAGGCATGCTTCTCTGAAATAAGAAATCAAAGAAATGCCACAGGAGCTCAAAGGTAAAGGTAGGGCATTATTATATCTGGAACCCTCTCTACTCACTGTGGGGAACCCAGTACAAAAAAAGGGGGGAAAGAGTGGTACCCATGCCCAACTTTGTGGAGCTGTAAAATCTAGACTAGGGAAATGGCAAAGGGCTGATTTTTTCCTCCCATCCTTTTGTGCTACTCCCCACAATTTTCTTCCTCTTGGTACGTAACATTCCTTGATGTACTGAAGTTAGATTTATTAGATCTCTCTTGTGTGTCAAGCAATGCGCTACACCTACAGAAGTGAACAAGAATGAAAATACATCTGCCCTATAAGCTTACGTTTTAGTGAGGTAGAGAAATAAGTAAATGCATAACTAAGTCAACTTCAGATTTTCTTTTAAGATTTTATTTATTTATTCATGAGAGACACACAGAGAGAAAGGCAAAGAGAGAAGCAGGCTCCATGCAGGGAGCCTGACATGGGACTCGATCCCGGGTCTCTAGGATCATGCCCTGGGCTGAAGGCAATGCTAAACCACTGAGCCACCAGGGCTGCCCTGAAGTTCAGATTTTGATAAGAATTATAAAAAAGAGTGTGATGTGATATAAGTGAAGGAGGTGGAAAGAAGGTGAGTAGACAAGGTCTCTGATTAATTTGAACTGAGACACTGGCAATGAGAGTAGACCAACTATGCAGAGAACTAAAGAAAATATTCTAAGCTAAAATAGGTGAACATGAGCAAACGCTTGGAGGGGAGAAGGAGCTTGACATATTTGAAGAACAGAAAGGACATCAGTGTGGCAGTCGAGGAATATTTTTGTTTTCTGAGGTGGGTGATGCTGTAGGATGTTTATGTACTGATGGGAATTAATCATTACAGAGGTGGTGCAGGGCCAGTGCAGACAACAGAAAGAAGCCCCCGAGAAGGAAAGAAAAGATAGGACCCAGGGCACAAGTAGAGGAATTTGATTTTAAAAGAAGCAGGGGTTCCTATTCCAGTATGACAAGAAGAGGGCTGAGAAAATCTGTAAAACTTCATGTACTGTATGGGTTTGGTATTGGGAATATGAAGAAGCTTCCCTCTGATGTTTCCTTGCTTGTCTGAATTTTTAGAAGACAAAACCCAGGCAGGTCCCATGGTTTAGATGCTCCTTCTCTTTCTCCTGACCAGCAGGGTGGTAGAGGCAATGCTTGCCAAGATCCTAGTGTTCAGTCACTAGCTTTGTGGTGTCAAAAGGCAGAGAACAGGGCACCCATATTGCTGATACAAATCATAACAGTTAAATTATGGAGATCTCCCAAGCTTTTATCATAATAGTCTTGGTGTCCTTCTGGAGCCAGTAACTTCCTAATCAGAGAAGGACAATAGATCCTCAGGAAGCCCATCCTCATGTTGAGAGTCAATGCTAAGTTTAGTAAATTGGAGATTTTTTTCCAGACCTCCCAATGATTCTTCATGTCACATGTTACCCTGGAATAAATTCTTTGTGCTTAAATTATCTACATGGGATTCTCTTCCATGGCTGATATAGTCAGAATCCAAGATCAGTCATTCATGAGTATAATAAAGTCCCTCCAAATATGACAGGGTTGGGGTGGAGAGAAAGAAAATTCTCAGGACAAGAATGTAAAGGATGTGGTGGTTGGCAAATGGCAACAACAAGGAAAGTTTATAGCTGGTCCCATTACAGAATTTCGAAAGAATTATCTTGTTTAAAGGAAGAAGTAGGAGGGACACCTGGGTGGCTGTGTAGGGTAAGCATGCGACTCTTGGTTTTGGCTCAGGTCATGATCTCAGGGTCATGAGATCAAGCCCTACATCTAGCTCTCCACACTCAGAGTGGAGTCTGCTTATCCCTTTTCCTCTGCTCCTCCCCCTCCTCGTGCTGTCACACACAAACACACACACACTCATACTCTCTCTTTCTCTCTCTCTCCCTCTCTCTCACTCTTTCTCTCTCTCAAATAAATAAAATCTTTAAAGGAAGAAGTAGGAGGGACAGTGGTGACACATAGAACATCGATCCTTCCTCCTGGATCTGAGTTGCAATAACTTTGTGTGAGAGAAAATTACCTCCATTTGAAAGTTATCAGAGAAAACTTGCATAGGGCAAGGGGTCAAAGGGATTTCAGAAAAGGCACAAAAATATGGGAGAGTTTGCTGACCACAAACCCTAAAGTTTAAGAGGGCATAGTGAATGGCTTTTAGAGGGAAGAGGAGGGCTAGGAGATTTAGTCAGAATAGAGGATACACCAAAATTTATGGAAGTGAGAGTCCAGGGGACAGTGAATGGTCTGGAAGATTTGGACTTCCAGATGGACCTAGATGATCAAGCCAGACTAAGGTGAAGCATGAAGGAACTGGTCTTGATTAGTCTCTTAAATGAAGGATCATCAGGTTCTTGGTCCTGCAGTTTGTAATCATGTGGCTATAGAGAGCTTGAGGCAGAGACTTTTGGTTTGCCATTTGAAACCTAAAAGAATACCTGTATTTTCCCAGCACCTCCTGCCCTACTCATTGAAGGAAAACTTCACTTTCTCTAATCCTATGTACAGAATCAGCACAACAAATTAACAAGCAGAAGACATTTTTTGAGTGAGAACACCTTTTACACATTAAGGGATCGGTTCTACATTAATTCCCACTGGACTATGGGCTTCTAGAGACCAGAGATATCATTCTGTTTGTGTACATGTTCCTTGCCCATTTTTAGCATCTACTGCCATATGTGACATAGAATCAATGCCCCTTAGTTCTTCGTTGGATGAATGAACATATTAGCAGAACCATGTCTTAGGGGGGAAAATCACACTGATTGGCAATAGAGAAATCTATACTTTAAATAGACTCTTCCCCAGTTCCTAAATCACTTTCTGCTCAAAAGCCAGAGAATTAGATAAATAAATAGACACTGACAGCTGACTAGAGACCAGGAAGAAAGGGAGATGCAGAGGCCTAAACTAGTCATCTATCATGCTGAGTCTAAATATCAAACTAACATCTTACTGAGCTTTAGATTTCAGGAGGAAGTCTCATGAGTGGCTTATAAGAAAAGATCCCATCTAAAAAGAAAGTCTCTTCAACAAATAGTGTTGGGAAAACTGGACAGCTACATGCAAAAGAATAAAACTGGACCACTTTCTTACACCATACACAAAAATAAACCCAAAATAGATTAAATGTGCAGCGTGGAGCCATAAAAATCCTAGAAGAGAGCACAAGCAGTGATGTCTCTGATTTACTAAATAGGTAGTAGATCTGTCTCCTGAGGCAAGGGAAATAAAAACAAAAATGAACTATTGGGACTACATCAAAATAAAATGCTTCTGCTGAGCAAAGGAAGTAATCAACGAAACTAAACTAAAAGGCAACCTATAAATGGGAAAAGATATTTGCAAATGATATATTTGATAAAGGGTTAGTATCCAAAATATATAAAGAACTCATACAACTCAACACTCTAAAAACAAAAAATCCAATTAAAAAAATGGGCAGGAGAAGTGAACAGTGAACAGACATTTCTCCGAAGAAGATATCCAGATGGCCAACAGACACAAGAAAAGATTCTCAATATCACTCATCATTAGGGAAATGCAAATCTACATTGCAAACTACAATGGGATATCATCTCACACCTGTCAGAATGGCTAAAGTCAACCACACAAGAAACAACAGATGTTGGCGAGGATGCGGAGCAAAAGGAACCCTCCTGCATTGTTGGTGGGAAATGCAAACTGGTGCAGCCACTGTGGAAAACTGTATGGAGATTCCTCAAAAAGTTAAAAATGAAACTACCCTGTGATCCAGTAATTGCACTACTAGGTATTTACCCCCTAAATACAAAAACACTAATTCAAAGGGATACATGCACCCCTAATCTATGTTTATAGCAGCAGTATTTATAATAGCCAAATTATGGAAGTAGCCTAAGGGCCCATCGATAGATGAATGGATAAAGAACATGTGGTAGATATAGATATAGATGATATAAATACAGATATAGATATAGATAGATACAGATATAGATATAAACACACACATATTCATCCACACAATGGAATATTATTCAGCCATTAAAAAGGATAAAGTCTTGCCATTTGCAACAACATGGATAGAGCTAGAGACTATAACGCTAAGCAAATGTCAGAGAAAGGCAAATACCATATGATTCACTCATTTGCAGAATTTAAGAAACAAAATAAATGAGCAAATGAAAAGGAAAGGAGACGCAAGCCAAGAAACAGACTGTTAACTATAGAGAACAAATTGACAGCTACGGGGTGGGGGGTGGATGAGGGGATGGGTGAAATAAGTGATGGAGATTAATGCGTGTACTTGTGATGAGCACCAGGTGTCATAAGGAAGTGTTGAATCACTATATTGTACACCTGAAACTAATATAACACTATAACATGTGTTATATTATCAATATAATATGTATGTTATATTGTATGTTATCAATAGTGGAATTAAGATGGAAGGAAGGAAGAAAGGAAGGAAGGAAGGAAGGAAGGAAGGAAGGAAGGAAGGAAGGAAGGAAGGAAGGAAGGAAGGAAGGAAGGGGAGAGGATCCCATCTCTTGCAAGCTTCTTTGACCCGTGAAGGAATATTGCTCTGTGACTGTTAACCAGTTGTAAAGCCAAAGGAAAAAAAAAAAGAAAGAAAGAAAAAAAAATCTAAATTGTTCCAATACTTCTGCTTCGTACAAAATGGTGACAGAGGATGTCATTGTTCATTGTGCCTTATATAATTGCTGTCAAGTGATGATTAATAACATTCTTTCCAATGAAAGTACTTCTGTTCAGAAAATCAAAAATATTTGACTTAAGAAAACTACAGAGAATGTGAATAGGAAATGCACCCATCTTACAACTACCTTCCATGACATGCCCCAGAACCTCTGAGGATCGCATGCTTTTACCCAATGAGAATTCAGAAAAACAGGTGGATTGAACTAAGCTTAAAGTTTAAATAGTTTTAATGTCCCTATGGGAACATGTGTTTCCATGGTAACATGAAATTTAGTGAAGTACTCTTCTAAGTAGCTGCAAATGAAAAGATAGCATCCTATTGTCTTTCGTTAAATTGGTGTTTCTGTAAGTAAAGAAGTGCTGAGACTTTTTATCCTGCCATCTTGCTGGTGTCTGTTTTTATGTTAAAATTACCTAGAAATTTCTATTACAATAACAAATGGAGCATTTCTCTTATGTCCAATAGAGTATCTCCAACTTAATCATAGAACCGTTAAATGAGGGGATTCTAAGGTAGTTCTTCAACGGGCTTTACTTCATAAAGCCACTAAGCTACTATTACATAACTGCAACCTCTTTAAGATATTTCCTATTAGACCATTTTAAACTTATTTAAATAAAGCCTTTTAGTTGGAAAAAAGTTTTAAGGTGTATATAAGACCCCCAGTATACATGTAAGATGGGGAAATCTTTCTTATCCAGTGTACTTATTAAGTAGAGGACCCCGGAAACAGACTTTGTGAAACTGAATCCCAGCTCTGACCCTTGTTAGCTTTTTGACTTTAGACATGTTACTTCACTTGTCTGTTTCTTACTTTTTTCATTTATAAAATGTGGATAGTCAAACTCTTTACCTTATGAAATTTAGGGGGACTATTAAGTGAATTTATATATTTTAAAACTAGAATAGTGCATAGCATTAAAAGAGTAAATGCTATGAGTGAGTTATAATTATGATTAGAATTTCATTATGGGAATTTTAATTCCTTTTCAGAAATACCATTAGCTTTTATTTTGAGACAAGTAAGTCAGTTCAGAGTCACACATGCTTTTATTATGCAAACTTTCATAATTTGCGAAATATTTAAATAAATTTAGTGAACAAGTGAAGCATAATAAGCAATACTTAAGATAAAGAGGCAATTTAAAAAGATGGAAGCCGTAATCATTTGGAGGTAGGAAGTTATAATTGTAATTGACATCTGACAAAATTCAGTTTAATAAATCAGCAATGAAGACTATAAATAGAAAACAAAGTAATCACTGATTTAGAAGCATGAGTAAAGATTTGTTAATCTCTGTACCTGAGACTATCAACAGAGATTGAAAAAAAAGATTATTCATTTGTCATTAAAATGTCTAAAATGTTTGATATTGACATTTAGGGATCTACAGACTTTATCCTTTCTACATTTAAAATGGAAGATTTGGGATCCCTGGGTAGCTCAGCAGTTTAGTGCCTGCCTTCAGCCCAGGGCGTGATCCTAGAGACCTGGGATCGATTCCCACGTCAGGCTCCCTGTGTGGTGCCTGCTTCTCCCTCTCTCTTCCTCTCTGTGTCTCTCATGAATAAATAAATAAATAAATAAATAAATAAATAAATAAATAAATAAATAAATAAATCTTTAAAAATAAAAAAAAATTAAAATGGAAGATTCATAGCACATTGAAATAATTAAAATGATTTCCTTTTTTCGACATTTCAGTCTCTCATGAATATTCCTGATGCTGACTTGTGTGAGTGGCTTCAATGGTTTGAGAAACGTAGCCAATGCTGTTGATTTCTTATCCAGCTACCACCTCTGTATTCAGCCATCTCTGTTCTTAGCAGAACTCCATTACTTTTCAGATGTCAGGCAGCCATGGACTTCAGAGGAAATTTTTCCCCTTTTCATTTGAGACTTGGTTAATCTAAAGCAATCATAGAAATCCCAATCCCCCTTGTAGCAATTCTTTTAATGACGGGCATGCAATACAATTCTGACCAATGAGATATTGAGAAGAAGCATTACTAGAGATCTTCTGGGAAACATTTCCACATCTTGAAAGGAGACACAGAGAAGTGTTATTCTCTTCTCTGGTTTCCAACGTAGTTGAATAAAGACAATCTCTCACAGCCTGCCAATGTCAATCATAAGAAATGTCTGAGGATATACAGGCGAAAATACCATTATGGAATTTCTGGAATCTGTTTAAGAAGTTTCTGTACCCCACACAAGTACAAAGCCAACAACATCCACACTGATATGGGTAAGAAGAGCAATTCACTTTACTAATGTTAGCCCTTCTCAAAAGCAGGTACAAGTCAGTGCTGGGAGGGAAAAGGCCCTCCTCACTTCTCCTCTCTCAGAGGGATAAAGGAGCTTGCATCCAACAATCTGGTTCGTAAAGGGCTGCCCAAAAGACTCACTTATGGTTTTGCCTCATTCAGAGCAGTGGTGGATTCAGCATAGTTTGAATGCAAGGGTCACTGAGAACATGAGAGTTCGGGCAGCTTGATGTGACCAGCATAGCTACACAATGGGGAAAGGATAGTTTCTTTAATAAATGGTGTTAGCAAAACTGAATATCCAAGGCTAAAGGATGAAATTGAACCTCTATATTAACTGTACACAAATATATACTCAAAATGTATTAAATCCATAAACATAAGACTTGAAACTGTAAAACTCCTAGAAGAAAACATAGGGGAACAGCTCTATAACATTGGTCTTGGCAGTTATTTCTTGGATATGAACAAAAGCACAGGCAACAAAAGCAAAAGTAGGCAAATGGGACTGCATCCAATTAAAAGTTTCTGCACAAAAAGTAAAATAAAATAAAATAAAATAAAAAATAAAAGTTTCTGCACAGCAAAGGAAACAATTGACAGAGTGAAAAGCAACCTATGAAGTGAACAAATAATAATTGCATACCATCTATCTGATAAGGGGTTAATATCCAAAATATGCAAGAAACTCATACAACTCAACAGCAAAGCAAACAAACAAGCAAACAACCTACTTAAAAGAACAGGAAAAATACTTGAATAGATATTTTCCCAAAGAAGACATGCAAACAGCCACAAATATATAAAAAGATGCACAAGTTCATTAATCATCAGGAAAATGCAAGTCAAAACCACTTTATACTGTATATCTGTTACTTTATACCTGTTAGGATGGCCTTTATTCCCCCTCCAAAAAAGCAAGAAAAAATTTTTTTTAATTTAAGCTAAATTTTTTAAAAAGAAAGAAAATAAGTGTTGGCAACAATGTGGTCAAATTAGACCATGTTCACTGTTGGTGGGAATGTAAACTGGTATAGCTGCTATGGAAAATAGTATGGAGGTTGCTCAAAAAAAAATTAAAAACATAACTACCAGGTGACTCAGCAATCCCACTTCTGGGTGTTTATCCAAAAGAATTAAAATCAGGATGTCAAAGAGATCTTTACACTCTCGTGTGCACTGCAGCATTATTCCTAATTGCCAAAAGATGGTAACAACCTAAACATCTGTTGATGGATGAATAGATAAACAAAATGTGGTATACAGTATCAATACAATAGAATATTATTCCGCCTAAAAAAAAGAAAAAAAAATTGTGTCATAAACCACAACATGGGTGCGTTTGGGAGACATTATACTCAGTGAAATAAGCAAGTCACAGAAGGACAAATACTGCACAATTCCACTTATCTAAGTTATCTAAAGTAATGAAAATCATAGAAGCAGAAAATAGAATGGTGGTTTCCAGGGACTGGGGGTGGGACATTGCTATTCAATGGGTATAGAATTTCAGTGATGCAAAATGTCAAAGTTCTAGGGATGTGCTACACAATATGGTGCTTGTAGTTAAATCTACAAGCTTAGAAATCTTGAGAGGATAGATCTCATTATGTATCTTTGGCTACAATAAAAACAAACAGGCAAGGTCCCTGAAAAAAGTTGCACAAAAGCAGCAGCTGCAGTTGTTGCAAATCTACCTTCAGTCTCTTGGCCAAAACCACCTGTTTGTGTCCCAACTTAGAAGCATTCGGCAAACAATGGCAAAGCAGAGGCATCGGAAAGGTACAAGTGACCGCCATGACAACGACAGTAATGCTTTGTTAGCTGATGGAGCCACTTTCTGTGTGGCTGTATGGACGTGTGCAGCAAGACAAATTGGAATAGAATAGAGCCTGACCCCTGTTGGCAAAGTCATCCAAAGGAACGGAGAGTAATCATTCTAGCTGGTGTAATACTGAATTCTTCCAAGCCAACTCAATTGATTCCAAGTAAAAGCACTGCATGCCCATTAAAATACGACCTTATTGAACACATCAAGTACACTTAAAACATTTTTTGAACTTGAAAAGGAATGGTTTATTAGAAAAAAATGATGAACTTTGTGTTTTTCAGTTTTGTTTTGTTTTTGTACTTGATATATATTAGTTTCAAGGATATAACCTGATGATTTGGTACTTGCATATATGGTGAAATGATTACCACAATTAAGTCCAGTTAGCATGTGTCACTATACATAGTTATAAAAATTATTTTCGGGAATCCCTGGTGGCTCAGCAGTTTAGCACCTGCTTTCAGCCCAGGGCGTGACCCTGAAGTTCCGGGATTGAGTTCCGCATCGGGCTCCCTGCATGGAGCCTGCTTCTCCCTCTGCCTGTGTCTCTGCCTCTCTCCCTCTCTCTCTCTCTCTCTCTCTGTCTCTTATAAATAAATAAAATCTTTAAAAAAATCATTTTCTTGCAATGAGGACTTTTAAGATTTATTCTTTTAGCAATTTTTCAACACACAAAATAGTATTATTAGCTACAGTCACCATACTGTTTGAAAACTCTTAATTTTGAATGAAAAGCTGGGTTTTATCCAGTGACTCTTGTCAACAAATTTAATCCTTCTAAATCTAGTTCCTCAAATCAGCCAACCTGTCTCCCAGCCTAAATGTTAAGACTCTCTGGCCCTGCTCAATTGGCCTCTCTACCTGGGATGCCTTAACCTCACATTGTGGTAAGTACCCTATCTAGTCATTGAGATTTCTCCCTGGGAAACTACCTCCTCCCCAAGGCAGAATTGGTCAACAATCTCAGATTTCATCCTCATCCATAATCCCTCCCGAGGTGTTTGGCCACATCGATAAGATTTCATTAAACCTGAGGGGAAAATATAAATTAGAATTCTCACAGTTTGCCTTAGGAAAGGTCAGCCTCTTCTGAAAATAGGCTAACTGCCTTTTACATTTAACCCATGGAATCAAACATGACTTATGTATTCAAGTCTCAGCTAAAATTAGAATCACAGAATTCACCATACTGAAATTTTTAGCAGGATAAAAAAATGAACAGAATCAAGAATCAGACATTAAGTAGGAATATAATTTAGATTTCCTAAATAGGTGGTTGATGATTTTCACTCTTCTTTCTTATTAGCGGTCAGGGAAGAGAGATCAAATCAAACACTAAAGTGAAAAGGAAGAGCTCCACTAATCAATGGTACAGGATAAGACATGGGCCTGGACCTTCTCAGTCTGAGACCAATCCAGTGAAAACCAAGAGACTGATTCAATGAAGGACCAGACATACTGGTTGGTGTGTGTTCACACCCGACAAACATCACCAATTGGGTTGGTTCTTATTTATGACATTCTCATTTAAGCTCCACAAGCAGAGAATTTCCAGTCTTTTGTTGTTTTTCCTATTGTATTCCTATCTTTTATATGACCTGGTTCCCTTATTGATGCTCAGTAAATATTGGCTCGATAAATAAACTTCCAAATAAGGTTTAAATATTGGCACCTTTTTTGTCATGGCTTGATGCTGATTGATAATCATAAGAGAGAGAAGACTGGCTTCCTGTTATCTGGAGAGCCAGAACCAAGATCTCCAAGATTAAAGTTAACAGTGTCTTAGAGGCTGTCACTGGTGTCCCCGGGATGCATCCAACCTATAGATGCATCTTATAGGGACACACTATGGATTCTAGTCTTTGACTAGAATGTTTTATAACAAAATTGTACCTAAATTAAACACTATAGGATTTCCCTTACAAATCTGGATTTGTAGGACCCCTTCTTACTATTGGAGTTGGGCCAGCTGGCTTCCTCTGGCTCAGTTCTCCTAATGTCAGGGGGCTCTGTTTTTCCCCAAGGGCTGACATGGGGTGTTCAGGAAGCAAACAAACGTTTCCCCTCTACTCAATAGCATCAACCTTGAGATGAACACTCTGCATGTGAGTTATAGGATTCCTTTAAGTCCTATCTGCCATCGTTCAAATTCTTCCAGGAGTATGGACTGTCCCATCCTTCTGTGCTCTTTCCTTGCATGCGGTAGACAATACGTGTCCTGCAGACATCTCAAACTAATTCAACTAGCTGGGATTGAAGGGGCCCCTGCATGTGCACTCTGGTTGTAGGATTCACTGGCAGTAGTAATTTTCTGGCTGTGGATATGATTATATTACATGACTGCCAGCACTACCTTGTAGCAAGATCAGCCAGTCATGGGATTCCATCCCAATCCCTCCTTTTCCCGCTGTGTGACATGAGGTATGTGACATTACCTTTCTGAGTCTGTTTTCACTTCTGTGAAATCAAGAGAATGATACTTCACAGAGGTGTTGGGAAGATTACACCAAACACTAGCACCTCAAACCTGGTGTCTAGCACACAGTAAATATACAATAAATGTTAGTCCTCTTCCTGCTAACATTTCCTTTTTTTCTTTTTACCTTTGGACTCCCTTCACCCATGTCTCCTACCCCTCTGCCTGTTGCCTCTGGCAACCACTAATCTTTTTTCTGTATCTATAAACTTGGTTTGAGTTTTGGGGTTTTTCTGTTTTTTGTTTTTAGATCCACATATAAGAGAAATCATACAGCATTTGTCTTTCTCTGTCTGACTTACATCACTTAGCATAACCCTCAATATGCATCCATGTTGCTGCCAATGGCAAGGTTTTTTTGTTTTTATGGCTGAATAATATTCCATTGTGTACATTAATATATAGGTATACCACAATTTTTTTTTATCCATACATTCAATGATGGACACTTTGGTTCAGTTTACTAACTTGGCTATTGTACATGTGGATGCAGATATCTTTTTGAGTTAGAGTTTTTGTTTTCTTTGGATAAATACCCAGAAGTAAAATTGCTGGATCATATGGTAGTTCTATGTTTAATTACATGAGGAACCTCTATACTATTTTCCATAATGAACCAGTTTAGACTTCCACCAACAGTGCACAAGGGTTACTTTTCCTTCATGTGAGTCCTTGCCAATACTTGTTATTTCTTGTCTTTTCGGTGATGGACATTTTGACAGATGTGAGGTGATATTCCATTGTGATTTGATTTGCATTTTCCTGATGATTAATGATGCTGAGTATCTTTTCATGTACCTATTGGTCATCTGTATGTCTTCTTTGGAAAAATGTCTATTCAGATCCTCTGCCTATATTTTATTGGATATTTGTTGTTGTTGCTGCTGTGATTGAGTTCTGAAAGTTCTGTATATATTTTGTGTTTCAGCTTCTTATCAGATATATGATTTGCAAATATTTTCTCTCATCCAATAAGTTGCCTTTTCACTTTGTTGATGATTTCCTTTGCTATGAAGAAGCTTTTTAGTTTGATGTAGTCCCATTTGTTTATCTTTGCTTTTAAAGTCAGAATCAAAAAAATCATTGCCAAAACCTATGTTAAGGAGCTTATCGCCTGTTTTCTTCTAGCAGTTTTATGGTTTTAGGTCTTATATTCAAGTCTTTAATTCATTTTTAGTTTATTTCTGTGTATCGTGTAAGAACATTGGTTCTTAATAGGTGTGTTCCTTTGACTAATTGCTTAATCTCTTAATCTTAATCTCTTATTTTTCCCATATCCTTGAAAGGGGAATTATAGCTCTCAAATACATGTGAGGTTGAGATAAAAAATTTATATACCCAGAAGAATGCATGGCACATTAGGATTGTTAAATAGAATCGGTTGATTTGCCTTTTTCCCCTTAATTTGTTTTAATTATTGCCACTATTATTTAAAGCACTGTTATGAGTTTTTGAAAATATAAAAGCTATTCTTTTTAATGATATTCTGCTTAGAGCAGTGAAAAATTCTTCAAATTCTGTCCCTATTCAATAAGTATCAGTTGTGGGATATTTCAATAATTAGTTTACTTATTTTTTAATGAAAAATCAAATACACTTTTCTATGTAGAGATTCTTTTCTTGCTGCTTAGTTCTTTAATATTATTTTTTAATCCTTTGAATCCTTTATAGAATCCTTCTTAATAGTAAATCATTCTTAGGACAAATCCAAGATATCCAATGGCTTCTTCTGGCCAATAGTTTAAGCATAGGATTCCAGAGTTAGCTTCATTCTCAAATGAATCTAAATTTACCCATATATGAGTATGCCTAAGTCACCTACAAATTTATTCTTGCCAGTGGCAACCATAACCGACTTCAGATTACTGACAATTATTTTGTATGTATGGCAGCTAACACTATGTAAGTGTGTACTTACAAAGTAATACACGGAAGCTTCAATGACAATGATGAATTCACAGCTGTGTTTCCTCTTGCACATAATTAGAGCCTCAAGAAATAATCTATTTTAACATGAACAAGATTCTCTTTGCAAGAAAAGACAGATGGAGCCAAGAAGGGAAATAAGAATAGTGTGATTTTGGCAATGATGATTTCAACATGCATTATACAAAATTCACACAAATCTTTCCCAGTTTGAGATGTAAAAGAGTCATGTATACCACATTGAAAAGTTAATCCTCTATATTTTCCAAACCATAAATTATTTTGCATCATATTTTAAAATTTGAAAAAATTTGTTCAAGCTATTAATAAACATAATGATAGTTATCCTAATACCACTGCTTTGCCAATTATGGTTTTGTTGACCCAGTGCTATTTCTTCCCCTACTTAGATAGTCATAGAACCCTCTTTCCCTCCCTGCGTAGATGAAAGTGCCTGAACTAAACATTGCATCTTTATTTTTTACTGCAGTGACCGGCTCAGGTGTCATTGATAACATGTTGAGCAAATCAGAGGCTATCTCTGGCCCTTCCCTAATTGGAATTAGCAGAGTCTCCTTTCCTTATTGGGATACAAGGGTGTGACTCCAAAGCTCCTGGCTGTCATGTTCCCATCCACGCAATGGCACAAATGGAGGATAAAATGTGGAGAATCCTGGAGGTCAACTCTGATGTTCAAGTCCTGAGTTTCTCCAATGTTGTCAGATTCTAGTAGCTCTTCCTTCAACTGCATGGGCTATTCAGGGTCTTTTATGGTTCCATATGTATTTTAGGATTGTTTACTCTATTTCAGTGAAAAAATATATTTTGTATTTTGATGGGGATTATGTTGCATTTGTAGATGGCTTTGGGTAGTGTAGCAAACTTAACAATATTTATTCTTCCAATCCACAAACATATATCTTTCCATTTGTGCCTTCTCCAATTTCTTTCAGCAAAGTCTTCTAGTTTTCATTGTATAGATCTTTCACTCTTAATTAAATTTATTCCTAACCATTTTTATTATTTCTTATACCTTTGTGATTGGAATAGTTTTCTTTATTTCTATTTCCAATGCCTCATCATTAGTTTAAAGGAATGCCACTGATTTCTGTAGGATGATTATATAACCTGTAACATTACTATAATAGTTAATTAATTTCAACAGTTCTTTGATTAACTCTGGGATTTTCTATATATGAGATCACCTTGCCAGCAAATACCAATAATTTTATTTCTCCCTTCCCAATTTGGATGTTTTTAAATTTCTTTTCTTGCTCAGTTGCTCTCACTAGGACTTCCAGTACTGTACTGAAAGGAGTGGTAAGAGTGGGCAAATCTGTCTTGTTCCTGATATAAAAAAAAATGCTTTTGCTTTCAGTTTTTCTCTATTGTGTATAATGTTAGCTGTGGGTCTGTTGTATATAGCCCTTATTATAATGTGGTATTTTTCTTCTATACCCAATCTATTAAGGTTTTTTTAATGGAAAATGTTTGTCAAATTCTTTTTCTGCATCTATGGAGATTATCATGTGGTTTTTCTCTTTCATTTTATTGATGTGATAAATTGCATTTATTGACTTATGTATATTAAATCATCCTTGCATCCCAGGGATAAATTCTACTTGGTCATGTGCTCTTGAGTTCAATTTGCTAATATTTTGTTGGCAATTTTTGCATCTATATTTATCAGGGATATTGATCTATATAGTAGTCCTGCCTTATCTTCAGTTTTGTTTTCTGTGGCTTCGGTTACGTGTGGTCAACCGCAGTCCAGAAACAGATGATTCTCCTTCTGACATATCATTAGAAAATCAATAGTAACCCAAGTCACAATGCCTACATTATTCACCTTACTCCATCTCATCATGTAGGTATTTTTCATCTCATATCACCACAAGAAGGGTGAATATAGTACAAGATGATATTTTGAGAGATAGAGATACCACATTCACATAACTTTTATTACAGTATATTGTTATAATTATTCTATTTTATTATTAGTTGTTAGTCTCTTACCGTGCCTCATTTAAAAATTATTTATAATAGGTGTGTATGTATAGGAAAAAAACATATAAGGGGCTCAGTAGTATTCCACAGCTTCAGGCATCCACTGGGGGGGATCTTGGAACATATCCTTCGTGGATAAGGGGCAGTACTGTAGTTTGCTTTTTTGGTCATATGCTTATCTAATTTTGGTATCAAGGTAAAGTTAGCTTCGTTAGATAAGTTCAGAAGTTTTTGCTCTTCCTCAGTATTTTGGAAGAGTTTAAGGAAGATTGGTGTTAACTCTTTAAATGTTTGGTAGAATTTGCCAGTGAAGCTATCTGATCCTGGAGTTTTCTATGCTGGGAGGGTTTTGTCTTGTTTTCTTTTTTTAATTACTGACTCAATCCCTAGATTTGTTATTAATCTGCTCAGATTTTCTGTTTCTTCCTGATTCAGTCTTGGTAGGTTGTATGTTTCTAGCAATGTATCTATTTCTTCTAGGTTATGAAATTTGTTGGCATATAATTATTCATAGTAGTCTCACAATTCTCTATATTTCTGTGGTATCAGTTGTAATGCCTCTTCTTTCACTTCTAATTTTATTTGAGTCATCTCTCATTTTTAATTTGTTAGTCTATCTAAGGGTTTGTCATTTTATCTTTTCAAAGAACTAGCTTTAGTTTCATTGTTTTCTCTCTCTCTCTCTCTCTCTCTCTCTCTCTCTCTCTTTTTCATTTATTTATTTTTTTGCTACGTTTAACTTGTTCCTCTTTTTCTAACTCCTTGAGGTGTAAAGTTAGGGTTGAGATCTTTCTAGTTTCTTAATATATATGTTTATTGCCATAAACTTTCCTTACAGAACTGCTTTTGCTGCATTCCATGAAATTTGATATGTTGTATTTTCATCTTTGTTTCAAGGTTGCTTTTTAAATTTCCCTTTGATTTCTTTTTTGATCTATTAGTTGTTTGGAAGTATGTTGTTAGTTTCCATGTACGTGAAGATCTATTCAATTTCCTCTCACTCAATTTCCTCTCACTGTTGATTTCTAGTTTCATTCCACTGTGGTCAGGGATGATATGGGTATTATTTGAATCTTCTGAAATTACTAAGATTGGTTTTGTGACCTAGCATATGATGTATACTGGAGAATTCTTCGTGTGCACTTGAGAAGGATGTATATTCTGCTGCTGTTGGACAGAATGTTCTATATATGCCTGTTTAAGTTAATTTGTTCTAAAGTGTGATTCAATTCTGACGTTTCCTTGTTGATTTTCCATCTAGACAATATAGCCATTGCTGATAGTGGGATATGTAAGTTCCCTAATATTATAGTATTGTTGTCTATTTCTCCCTTAAGATCTGTTAGTATTTATTTAATATATTTCAGTGCTCAGAGACACTTGGGTGGCTCAGTGGTTGAGCATCTGCCTCTGGCTCAGGCCATGATCTCCAGGTCCTGGGATCCAGTTTCACAACAAGCTCCCCACAGGGAGCCTGCTTCTCCCTCTATGTCTCTGCCTCTCTCTCTTTCTGTGTGTGTCTCTCATGAATTGATGAATAAATCTTTAAATCTCTAAATATATATACATATATACACACACACATATATGCTGGATATATATACACATATATATGCTGGATATAATATATATATATATTATAGGGGCAAGGAAAGAAAATGAGTGGGAAACATCAGTGAGGGTGACAGAACATGAGAGAATTCTAACTCTGGGAAACGAACAAGGGGTGGTGGAAGGGGAGGTGGGCAGGGGAATGAGGTGACTGGGTGATGGGCACTGAGGGGAGCACTTCACGGGATGAGCACTGGGTGTTACACTATATGTTGGCAAATTGAACTCCAATTAAAAAAAATATACCAAAAAATACAAAAAAAATAATAAACCTATCACTGATGTTTAAAAAAAAAAGTTATGTTAAAAAAAAAAAAGTTAAGGGCAGCCCCAGTGGCTTAGCGGTTTAGTGTCGCTTTAACCCCCAAGGAATGATCCTGGAGACCTGGGATCGAGTCCTGTGCCAGGCTGCATGGAGCCTGCTTCTCCCTCTGCCTGTGTGTCTGCCTCTCCTTCTCTCTCTCTCTCTCTCTCTCTCTCTCTCTCTGTGTCTCTCATGAATAAATAAATAAAATCTTTATAAAAAAAAGTAAAACAAAAATAATATTCTCAGCAGTAATTTTTGTCTTTTTTTTTAAGATCTTATTTATTTATTCATGAGAGACACCAAGGGAGACCTGAGCCAAAGGCAGATGCTCAACCACTGATCCACCTAGGTGCCCGTAATTTTTATCTTTGAATATGCCATTCCAATCTCTCCTAGCTTATAAAATTTTTGCTGGGAAATCTTTGAGAGTCTAAAGGGGGTTCCTTTGTAGATTACTTTCTTTTTTTCCCTGGCTGCCCTTAAGATTCTTCATCATTGACATTTGACAATTTCATTATACTGTGTCTTGGAGAGGGTCTTTTTGCATTGAGGTAATAAGCTGATCTATTAGCTTCGTGGATTTGTGTATTTAGTTCTTTCCCCCACGCGTGTGAAGTGCTCAGCTGTTATTTCTCCGAATACCCTCTCTGATTCCCTTTTCTTTCTGGTATACCCTTTATTCTTATGTTGGCTCTCTTAATGGAATCTAATCAAAGGACTCTTCACTTCTAAAAAATCTTAAATCTCTCCCATTCCACCTGAATCATTTCTAGATTGTGTCTTTCAGATTGCTTATTCTCTCTTCCATCTGAGGTACTCTGTTTATAATGCTTCCTAATGCATTCTTCATTTTATTTGTTGAATTCTTCAGCTCCAGAGTTTCTTTCCTAGAATTTTAATCTCTTTGATAAAGTATTCCTTTTGTTCATTAATTTTACTCCTGAGTTCATTGAATTGCCTTTCTGAGCTTTTTTTTTTTTTTTTGTAGTTTGTTGAATTTCTTCATAACAGATGTTTTGAATTCTCTGTCGGTTAGATTCCCATCTTCCATGACTTTGAATTTGGTTGCTGGAGAATTGTCATTTTCTTTTTGTGATACCATATAATCATGATTTTTCATGGTTTGATTAAATGTGCCTCTGATAGTACATTTAAAGTAATGAATACCTCTCTTATCTGGGTAAAGCTTCGTTAAGTTTTAATTTGGGTAAATCTTTGTTTGATTTTTAACAGTTCAACAGGTTGGGAGTTATAGCCTTTTCTTTTCTTTTCTTTTCCAGCAGGTGGTGACATAGCACACATATTTAAATTTCTCTTATCAGACCTGTCCAGTAGCTGTATTTGGGAGTGGAAGATTTCCAACTGCCACTTGCTCTGCCAGAGGGGTCACCAGCACTGCCATTGCTGTTTATGTCTTGAGAGTCAGAGGGGTAGCCACTGGCACTGATACCCCACTTCCACCATTGCTCTCTCAGCTCACCACTCCATGAGGTCCAAGTACCCACCCTCAGAAACACAGATGTATGGATCCCTCTGGTGTCATAAACTGCCCTGCCAAAGAACCCGTGATGGGTTATGGATGCCCCACTAGCTGTAAACTAAAGGGGCAAGATGAAGGGAAAACTCGTGCTACCAAGATGTTGATTAACTCCTAAGTACCACTGAATTTTGAAGAGAGGAAAATGAAGTTATTATCCTTAGGCACTTAAAAGTTGAAAAACAAACATGCTGAAGACACCATTTGCAACCCTTAAATAAGGAATGATTTATGAGGGATTTTATCTTGGAAACTTTATCATATGCGGTATTTCCTATGGACACAAATTTAAGTGGTCGTTACAATAAATAGGATTAAATTACACTGTTGTTAGGATAAGTTTGTGCTATATATAAGATCATCACTATGAAGTTGTGGGGGTTTTTTCCTCCTATGTCCCAGAAACTTAGACACATTTCACATGTATATTTTCCTTAATATCAGTTGTAAACCTTTTCCAGTACGCAGTGGTTTTGGAAAATTTCAAGGAATAATTATATGGCCTCATCCTAGAAATGAATAGTTTAACCAATGAAGAACCTAAAAACTTCCCTTAGAATCAAGATCATGGTCTGAGAAGTTAAAATAAGGTTCTTGGTCTTGGCTACAAACCTTTATTTCTCCCCTATTTTTTTTTTCTGTTTTATTTCACAAACTGGGGAAAATATAGAACTGAACTAAAAAGATCCCAGAGGATAGAATGACAATTTGATTACCATTGTATCTTCATATATTAGGAGTTAACTAAATACTGAGTAAACAAAATAGTGACTCTAGTTACTCTGCATGCCACTGGAACTAAGAGATGGACATATAGAGATGGAATGAGAGAGGCTCATAATTTATATTATAAAATGAGTTGTAGGCAGAAAGCTTTAGATATTTCTTTTTGGAAATCCTGATCACCTTCCTTGAGAAGTTTAAAGTATTAGCATTTGTTTTTCTCTTTTCTCTTTTATTTGCCACAATAAAAATATACCATTATCTGCATGGTAAAAGTACTAGATTCTAAGTTACATTAAATTATTTGAATACTAAGCTTTCTCTATACCATATTTATAGGATATGTATATCCTTGGCTCAAATAATTCAATCCTGGAAGCAATTTGGATTTCAGTAAGTTTATTAAAAATTATCTAAACAGCTAGAAGCTCTTAAAATTCAATAGATAATGATATTTCTACAAACGCTCCATATTGCTTATAGGCTTAGTCTTAACCAGCCACTACGTTACGAGTACCGTGCTGTTATCATTGCACTTTGGAGAAGGTCATAATGAATGGGAAACTGAATTGGTGATGACCTAGAGAGATAATTTAATAATAACTGCAGTGATGCCTGCTGGGAAGACAATGTCAAAAATCTAAGGACTATACTAATTTTCTAGAAACTCCATATGGTAAGTTTTTTTAGGATTAATCTTTTCAAGCTAGAACAGAATATATCTGAACATAGATTCCTTTCCTTCCCTATTATTACCTATAACTTTGTCTTAAAGAACAAGATTTTCCAAGGCTGGAATGTGAATAATATAAGCTACCTTTCTACAGTCTCTATAATCTTTTTTGTTTTAGTTTTGTTTTCTTTCTTTTTTTTTTTTTTAGTTTTGTTTTCTTTCAAATTTGGAGCCATATGTTTATGTTTCATATTTATAGTCATTAGTCTAGAGAAAAACGCATATTTTTCATTTATAACAACAAACTCCACTGAAACAATTATCTTACATGTAGCACATGGGCACCGAGCACAGAGTAACTTTCCAATGTGTCTATTTATTACCTAGGAAATTAAATATCCTGGATGCCTGGGTGGCTCAGTTGGTTAAGCTCTACCTTAGGCTCAGGTCATGATCCCAGGGTCCTGGGTTAGAGCCCCATGTAGAGCCCCATGTCAGTCTCCCTGCTTAGTGGAGAGTCTGCTTCTCCCTCTGTCCCTCCCCTACTGTGCTCTCTCTCACTCTCGTTCAAATAAATAAATAAAGTTTTTACAAAAAAGAAATTTAATATCCTTTAATATTTTTCTGAATGTGAATATCATTCTAAGTTTGAAAATCAAGACATGAGAATTTCATTTGGAAATTTTATCTAAAAATCCTATTTTGATTCTTAACCAGGTTAAAATCTCTCAACTCAGACCTATGTTCTTTTGAAGTTTAGTATCTCTCTGTCTCTAATTATTACCAGTTATCTATACTAATAAAATTTTAGATAACTTTAGGGAAATAATGAAAGCAGTTGGAAATTTCTCATATGCTTCAATATTTCTGTACATTATAATAGGCCTAATAGGTAAGGAATAGTCTTCCATCTTTGTTAATCATCCCCAGCAAAAACTCCAAGAGAAGTTTTACCTATAAAAAAGAATATGCCAAACATGAATTTAATCATAGCTTTGCCACTAATAAGACAGTTGTTTTTGGACACATTACATAACAACCTTCCTAGCCTGTTGCCACCATATATACGATAGAAATGATACTTACCTTGCAGGATTATGGAAAGGAGTAGAGAAAGTATATTTAATTTTTCTTAAACCAAATAATGAATCCAAGTAAACAGGAAAAGTACACTTCATGATAGCTATTGAAAAGTCATTAATTATTTATTGATGTTCCATTTTGTAATTATGTAATTAAGTGAAGTAAGTAACAAATTTTCTAATGAAAGAAAGGCAAATGAACATGCCTCACCCCCAAACATCATCCACTGGCAAAGGCTGCCATAGACATTTATCTAAAATCCGCAAATAACTCATACCTCAGCCAATGTTCAGTACCTGGTTTTCTTATTTTAAAGCATCTTATTCTAAAACTCAAATCAAGATATATTCTCAATTTTTAAAAAATCAAAACTCAATCCTACAAAAGAAAAAAAGAAAGAAAGCTGTTGTTAACAGTGATCCTTTTATCATGTCACAGCAAGTGCCTCCATGTTAAAGTTACAGTGATCCTTTTAAAGGAAGCTAGGATCTAATTGAGGAATATAATCCTAAATTCTAAGAAGACAGGTAGGCAGGCAGCAGGCAGAGCTAAAGCACTGATTCAGATTGGTGTGGGATGGCAAATTACTCAGGAAGGGTGTTATCCAGGAAAAAAATTAAATGAAGCAAATACTATAACTTATAGCATAGAAATAATTGAAGACATAAACATTTTTTTAGTTAGAAAGAAGGGAATTGGAGTGTCTGGGTGGCTCAGTTGGCTAAGCATCTGACTTTTGCTCAGGTCACTATCTCAGGGTCCTGGAATGGAGTCCTCACATCCAGCTTCCTGCTGAGTGGGGAATCTGTTTCTCCTTCTCCCTCTGCCTCTGTCCCTACTAGTGTGCTCTCTCACTCTCTCTCGCTCTAAAAAAAATAAGTAAATAAAATCTCTAAAAAAAAAAAAAGAGGAAAAGAAAGAAGGGAATTAAGAAAAATAAAATACAATAAAAACAGAGAGTAAGGCAAACCATGAAAGACTCTTAACTGTAGAGAGAACAGACTCAGGATTGATGGAAGGGAGGTGAGTGGGGGATGGGCAAATGGATGATGGGCATTAAGGAGTGCATGTGTTGTGATGAGCACTGGGCGTGATTATATAAGGATGAATCACTAATTTCTACTCCTGAAACCAATACTACACTATATGTTAACTAACTTGAATCTAAAAAAAAAATCTTGTAAGAAAAAAAACAAAAAATTTTAAAGATTTTTTAAATTAAAAAAATAAAAATAAAATATCTGTTAAAAAAAAAAGAAAGTAGGGAATTAGAAATCGCTTCATTGTGAGCATGCTAAACCATCATGAGAGTTATGGTTCAAACACAAGGCAAACAAAAATAGGACTTTAAAGCATGTGGTAAAGAATAAGAAAAGAGAACCTATCTGACCTTGCTAAGACTAGCCCAGTAATGAAGGGAAGATAACACTAATGCACTGCTTAGGCTACTTAACAATATTGAAATAGTCATTAATAATGAAAATGCCATTTATAAATTGCCAACCTTTCAAGTAACCAAATGGGCAAAGCATGAAAGTATCTCCTAGAGTAGGAGAACACAATGTAAATGTTAACAATTTTTAAGATGAAATACTAAAGTTATAGCTGTTAGAAAGAGGCAGGTGGAAGAAGAGAGGGGAGGGGGGGAAGAAGCAAGCACAGGTACACTACATACACTTTCTATTCTTCCAAAGAGCAAAAGAGTCAAGATACAGACCACGACAGATGGAACAAAAGAAGTATGTGATTTAAAGTTAAAACTAACCAACATAAGAGCTAAAAATAAGCTAGCCATGAAACACTGAGCAGAAGAGAGGAAGAATGAAGATGTGACATAAGTGATCTACAGCTTTATTTTTGTACTGTGGGTGAATCAATAGACAAGTTCAAAAAATAGAAGTATTTTTAGTTAAGGGAGAAATCACTAGAAACTTAAAAGAATAGAGGGTTTGGGGGGTAGGTTGTTTGTTTTAATGTTGACTGGAGGGATGGGAATGGAGATGAGGACTGGCCAGGAAACTAATTTATTACTGTAAGAATTCTGAATTATTTTATTTTCACAGTATGTAAATCTTTTTTTACAAAATTCGGAGAATATGGAATTAAAATCACAAATGTATTTCCAACTTAATAAAAATCTTCGGAGATAAAGGTAAATTTTTAAGCTATATATATATATTTTTTATCAGGGATTGACTCTTTATTGATTGGTTTCAAAAGTCTTCTCATTGGCTAGAATTTAATTTGCTCCTAAGTGCTGTAGGGAATAAGGCTGGCTTTGCAAAGCAAGAAAGCATAATAATACTCATCATCACAGTCCTTTTAAGGGCATCAGCTTCTTCAAAGAATGAGACTTTGGGCCAATCTCCCACTAAAGCCTTAAAAAGTAACAATGCCAGAGAATTTGAAAAATACCTGAAAGACTTTGAACAAAACTGAGATGAATGCTTAGATATATGCAAGTTCTAGCCCACAATTGTGAAGTTGTTTCCTTACCTTTTTTTTTTTTTTTAACAACGTTCTTCATGACAAATGTTCAGGTTCTGAGAAATAGGTGCACAGGTCCAAAATATTTCTGTGACAGATTAGAAAGGAAAAAGAGAAAGTAAATCCACATGTAGGAATATGGCTGTGCATGAAGTTTGACCCCAAACAAAACCATTATATTTAACCTATAGTGCTGCCATAAAATATTATTAAGTTGGAAAACCTTATCCGTATGTGTTACATGAAACAAACAGTCTAACACTGTAAATGTGATATTAAGTTTTGGAAAATTTAAATTTCCCCAATAAATGTAGTTTTTTAATGTTTTAACGAAAAAGAGATTTTGGTTTCCTTTAGTGGTATATCAAAATCTCTCTCTCTCTCTTTTTTTTTTTCTATTCAGAATCAGCTACACATGCAAATACAAACTTCTCAATGTGCATTTTTCAAAGACCAGTTTCTGTGTCCTTAACATGACAAACACTTTGTTTAAAAGAGTCTTGAAACAAAAAAAAATAAAAAATAAAAGAGTCTTGAGTAGTAAGAAAAGCAGCAGGCTGGAAATCAGAAGGGCTCTTCACTCCTGCCCATCAACAGTCCTGTGAATTTACCTCTATCACTTAACCTTTCTAACCTGCAGTTCCAACTTCTGAAAATAAATTTAACATCTACCTCCCAAAATTCTTCTCAGGATGAAACAACGATTGCCTAAGTGCTCTGAAAACAATAAAATGCCGTGTAAACAGTGTAAGTGTTGTTATGATTTCTAAGAGCTTACTTAGCTTATGTATGCTTTTTTCCCATCATATGAGGAACAGACCCTTTAAAAAGAGAATATAAAGTATGAAGAAATAATTACCCAGAAGTCTTTGCCTAGCATTGATTAAAACAGGCATTTGAGAAATCTATTATGAAAAATTTAGCACTTGTAAATCCTAGGTTATCTTCACTCTAATAGTAAAGCATCAACTTTCCATTACACGAAAAAGAAAACGGAATTACCAGTGTGCATTCCTAGAGGCTATGCTATTCCTGTCCTCTCCTGGCAGGTGTGCAAGAGTGACGTCCTGTGACAACCAGGCTACCAGAGAGGGAGTGATCCATGACACGTTGACTCACTCCAACTTTCTCTGATAAATGGCCAGTCAAAATCTGACTATGGACATTGTTTCTTGTCCATTAGATTCTGTGCTAGGTGGGACGCCTGGGTGGCTCAGAGGTTGAACATCTGCCTTTGGCTCAGGGCGTGATCCTGGAGTCCCTGACCGAGTCCTGGATGGGGCTCCCTGTGTGGAGCCTGCTTCTCCCTCTGCCTGTGTCTCTGCCTCTCTCTCTGTGTGTCTCTCATGAATAGATGAATAAAATCTTAAAAGAAAAATAAGATTCTATGCTAGGATTTGTGAATTTTAACATAAGTCTTAAATCAGAATGCTGTAGTCTAGCTAGTGGAATGGGCACTCTTCCTAGAAACTAGTCAGGTTATAACTCCATTTCTTTGCATGCTTATTCTAAAAATGTAAACATGCAAATGTGACTTACCGATATTCAAATTTATTCAGAGTTTTCAATGACCTCTGAACAAAGATCTTTAATTCTGAGGACTCCCTCTCCACATATATGCTATTTTGTTAAGTATTTCGGTTTTAAAACCTGTTTGTTTTAATTTATAAAACATGATTGCTGTTATCTTACAGAATGATTATTTAGAATTATCGATATTTTCTTTTATTATCATTCCTTCTTGCTACTCAAAACTTTCATCTGGGGTTATTTTCCTTCTGCCTGAAATAAACGTAGAGAATTTTTCTTATTGAGACAAACTCTCCACATTTTGTTTTTGGTTTTTGGATACCTTACTTTTGGAATGCATTTTCACTGGGAATAGAATCTAGATGGCTGTTATTTCCTCTTAGCTCATTGTAATAACCACTTCACTGTCCTCTGGTTCCTGTTGTTGCCATTGGAAAGCCAGCTCTAAGTCTAATTGTAATTACAATACTTTGAAGGTAATCTGTTGGAGATTTTTTCCTCTCTCTCTCTGGTTGCTTTTAAACTTTTCTCTTAGCTTTTGGTATTATCCAATTTCATCATGATTTATCAAGGTGTGAATTTTGTGGATTTTCCTTATATTGGCCTTGTTTGTGGTAACTGGGCTTCTTTAATCTTTGGTTTCGTATCTTTCATAAATTCGGAAGAATTGTCATTCTTTTCGAATAATGCATCTTCCCTTTTAACCCTCTCCTCTCCCTCTGAAGCACCCATTTAATGTATGTTGGATGAGTCCACTCCATCCTTCTCCCCTTTTCTTCTCGTTGTGCTCCCTCCTTGGTGTGGGCACCCCACCCCTCTTTTTCACCCTCCCTACCTTTAAACTTCCTGTTCACACTCTCTGTTCCATGACCTCTTTGTGCTGCAGTCAGGATAACTTGTGCACGTTGATTCTCCAGTCCTGTAATTTCGATCTTCACTTGGGTCTCATATGCCATTTAATATGTCCTCTTCTATAGAAGTTTATTTTCTTTCAGACCTTCAGAGATTTGAAATTACTTTTGCTTTTTTATTCTTATTTTGATTCCTTTCTTTTATTTCTTCAAATATGTCAAATACAATTCCAGTATCTGACGCCTTGGTCAATTTTATTCTTTAGTCTTTTTTTTTTTCTTTTTCTCATTCCTAGTGTCTTGTTTCCTTGCAGGCAGTGTGATTTTCTTTTTTCTATAACCTTATATTTCTTGAACCTTATATTTGTTGAGGCCTGATTTAAAGTTGGAATTTCTTCAGAGGTACCTGGTTAGCTCAGTCGGTTGAGTGTTGGACTCTTGATTTCAGCTCAGATCATGATCTTGGCTCTGTGCTGGTTGTGGAGTCTGCTTAAGATTCTCTGTCTCCTTTTCCCTCTGTCCCTCCCTACACAAAAAAAAAAAAAAAGAAAAGAAAAGAAAGAAGAAAAGAAAAGAAAAGAAAAGAAAAGAAAAGAAAAGAAAAGAAAAGAAAGAAAAGAAAAGAAAAGAAAAGAAAAGAAAAGAAAAGAAAAGAAAAGAAAAAAGAAAAGAAAGAAAAGAAAAAAGAAAGGAAAGGAAAGGAAAGGAAAGGAAAGGAAAGGAAAGGAAAGGAAAAGTTGGAATTTCTTCAGAGAAGATATATATTTGCTCCTGTCAGATGACTGCAGGCTCTACCAACCACAAACTCTAGTTTTAAGATATTCCTTTTTTCTGAGATTTTACTTATTTATTTATTTATTTATTTATTTATTTATTTATTTATTTGAGAGAGAGTGTGTGTATGTGTGTGTGTGCCCAAGTCGGGGAGAGGCAGCGGGCGAGAATCCCAGACTCTGCACTGAGCATGAGTCCATCACAGGGCTCAGTCTCACAACCCTGAGATTATAACCTGAGCCGAAATCAAGAGTCAGATGCTTAACTGACTGAGCTACCCAGGTGTCCCAAGCTTTAAAGTATTCTTAATATTTTGGGATTTTTTTAGCCACCCTAATAGTGTGAATGATGGGTAGCAAACCCAACTGAGAGCAAGTTATAATCATGCATTCTCAGACATAATTTTCCCCATTTATCTTAGTGTCAAGTTTTAAGACAGGTCCTTTGCTTTCAATTACCTGGAGTTTGGTGTTAGAAGACTTATTTCTAGTTCACTTTTATATTAGGCATGTAGCTGCTTGAAGTCCTCTATTTGTGCAAGGGAGTCATGAATGCTGATCCTTCACAGTGGGTGAACTTATGTCTTTGTTTTTTTTTCCTTCATGGCCACCAGGTGAGGTGAAGTTAAACTCCTTTTCAAAGTAAAAGTCAGTTTTAAGATTATGTTCACTTTTCTAGGTTTTCACCTTCTTGAACACTCATTACGAAAAATGATACATGGAACTCTAATAAAACAGATGATACAGATTTCTAATGATAATATATCATTACTTCATAATGAGATATTATGGTGATCATTTGGCAATATATACAAATATCATCTCATTACATTGTACACCTGAAACTAATATAATGTTATGTCAATTATATCTCCTTGACAACAAAGATTTGTCTTGTTTTGTTTTCTGCTCCATTTCCAGGATCCAGAAAAATTCTTGTTATGTGATAGACTCCTAATATATATTTGATGGATAATTAACTAATTAATAATGAGCCAACTCCATTTTATGGCTATTGCCTATCTAACATCCTTCTTCCTTAATATCTGGGTCTTTATTTGGAAGGGAAAATCTGAGGACAGAAATGTGTCTTGTAAAACACTCTGCTCCCCACTCACCTTTGTATTAGGTGAAAACCTGTTGAGAGTTTAGCTAAGCTACTTCATGGTATTGGTGCCTTGGCATCCATTTCGTTTGGCTAAGCAGGCTTCAGAGACCTTACATGGACACTAGCTCTCTTATGCAAGGGCACGCCCTAGAGAGCACACAGAGTCATGAGCAAATGCACGTTCCTGATACGACTTCCCAATGGTTTTGTGATCACAGTCTCTCCCACCTTCCGGTGCCTGTCTGCCTTATGCTGCCCTTGGGTAAGACCCTCTATGGGTCTTCTCAAAAACCACTCTTCTGGTCTAAACTGACCAATCTGGCCTTAGCCTGGAAATCCTAAAGCACTTCAACCACAGACCCTAATACAGGCAGTGACTAGGTCTGGCCCCCTCCCCCTCATCTGGACTCTGCTCTGACCTGCTCTGTGGTACCATGAGGTTGCCAGGTACTTCTTCCAGACCCTGTGAATAACAAACTTCTCTATTCAGTTTCTCTTATGATGTGTTATTGAACCATGGCTCGCCATCTGGCACCCTGTGCTCCACTTAACAAATGTTAATTAACAATTCATAACAAAACCAAGTGACCCTGTTATAGCAGAGTTATAAATGGAAGTCACTCAGTGGTGCTTGTACGAAAACTTTTTTAAAGACATCAACTCATCAGTATGTTTTATCATTTGCTCTTCTCTCTTCCAGTAGACAAGGCCTAGAGTTGGATCAGCTAGCCATCTTGTGTTTATAAAGCAATAAACATAATAACAGAACACTTCAGATTAAGAACACTGGCATAGGCTCTGTAGTTGAGCATCTGCCTTTGGCTCAGGGCTTGATCCCAGGGTCCTGTGATTGAATCCTACATCAGGTGCCCTGTAGGGAGACTGCTTCTCCTTCTGCCTATGTCTCTGCCTCTCTCTGTGTTTCTCAGGAATAATAAATAAAATATTTTTTTTTAAAAAAGGAATACTGGTATAAAAACATGGAGAGACTTTGGGTCTCTCTTACTATTGTTTAGCCACCAAATCAACCCTAGACCATCCATCTTAGGACTCCTGTTTTGTGAGACAAGGTCTAATACTTAGAAAAGGATAAGACACTCTAAACAGAAAATTTCACTTAAAATCAAAAGACCTAAATTATTATACCCACAACAACTGCAGAATCATTTAAAACACAGTAATAATGACACCAAATAAATCTTAGAATTGTATTTATATTTTATTTCTGCCATAGAGTGACTAAAGTACATATTATATAGAAGTTAAATTTATATAGAAATTCAGGCAATTACTTCTTAGACTTTGCTGTTTTCATAAAATTTATTGTTTTCTAAACAGGTGATCCACAGAGATGGTCAAAGTGCTGGAGGTATATAAGACTTCACAGTAAAAAATAATTCCCCCTGCCTCCCGCATCCCTCTCCAGAATCAACCATTGTTACTAGCTGCTTGAGCATCCCTCTAGTCATGTTACATTTACTAAATATATTTCAACTATTTTTAATAGCAAGTTGTCATTATGAAATTAAATAATTAGTAATTCATTTTCATTAAGTTCATCAAGCTTTTCCACAGAGGGCAAATCAAGAGATTACTCTTAGGATATCAATGAGCTTGTGAGAAACTAACATTCAAGGGATTAAAAAATTAAAACATATTTTTAACCAGTAATAGTTAACCTATTTGTAGGTATAGTAAGAGACTATTAAATAGTATTCACTAGGTCTTCTTCACTGGACTTTTTTCTTTCTTATTCCATATGTTCTTTTGTTATGCAGTTCACTCTTGTCATTTCAACTACCTATTCTCCTCTGAAACTACCAAATCCACACTTCCAATCTGTCTCCCTCCTATGCAACAGATCTTCATTAAGAAGCGTTTGATCAACAATGCTATTTTGTCCCATATTTATATGCCTATAAATTCAATACGTATACAACTGAACTTGTTTCCCAACTAAACCTGGTGTCTCATGTCTATTCCATAGGTTCATAAGTTACACCACCATCCATCCAGCTGCCTAGAAACCTGGAAGCTAGCTTTGACCCTTCCTTTCTTTACCTCACTTATCCAAAAGCAATTACCAAAATGTGTTAACTCTATCTCTTTAATATCTCTCAAGTCAGTCTTGTATAAACATAGAGCACTCTATCCTCATTGATAATAGACTAAGGTCTTCATTTCTGTCCTGGATAACAAAAATCACTTCCATTATCAGACTTTTAAAATCATTCTTAATAGTGATGCCTGAATAATTTTTCTAGGACCAGCCCAATCATGTACTCATATTCTCAAAAGACTTGATTGCTGCCAGGTTAAAATCCAAGTCATGTGGCATGGCGGGCCAGCCCCTCCACATCTGGCCCTTCCACATGAGTTTATCTCCCACTGCTTCACTTTGGACACACACCCACCATCTCATTCCTCCTCATCTTTTCATCTGCCTGGCATGTGGCCTTCTACTCTTGCTGTATTTCTGGTGAAATATTTTGACTATAATCCCTAGAAGTACCAATACTTTTCTCGGGGAAAAATATACAGATTTGACAGCATAATGTAGTCAGTAAGAACTCTGTAAATGCAAAAATACTATGAAATATGTTTGATTATTTTTACTAAAAGTTTTGATGAGAGTATTAAATCAGCATTGCCCATAGTTAAGCATTTACTGATTGGTTCCTTTAAAAACAGCTTATTCTTTGGGGCATAGGTCCTGTCTCTGGTAGCATGACTAATATAAACAACAAACAGTTCAAATCACCTTAGCTCATGAAGACAAGAGTCATCATTAACCTCAGATACATGAAACTGCCCCCACCAAAGGCCTGATCTCAGTTCCAGGATGTTAGTACTGATAAGCTTTTTCAAAACAAAGTGGATTGCAAAAGGATTCTATGGCAATTCAGCCATGAAAATATTTTTTAGAGCTTTAGGGAATCCTAAAATCTTACTAACCAAAATCTGTATAGATCTGTCAGCAGTTCAGACTTGTAAAAATTTTCTATTTTGGGGCAGTGGTAGGATGGAGGAAAATTAATACTAAAAAAGTTGTGTATCCATTTGCATACACTCTTTGTATCATTAATCCCCCCACCCCAGATTGCATTTACACTGTCCCCTAAATTTTGTTTAGAGGCTTGTAAGATGGATATATGGAGCAGGAGAACCAAGCGGATTTGAGCCATGGTTGTTAAAAGTTTGTTCAGAAAAGACCAGGTGGCTCAGTGCTCAGGACGTGATCCCAGTTTAGGGATTGAGTCCCACATTGGGCTCCCTGTAGGGAGCCTGCTTCTCCCTCTGCCTGTGTCTCTGCCTTTCTTTATGTCTCTCATGAATAAATAAATAAAATCTTAAAAAAAAAAAAAGACGAGGTGAGACAGTTGAAACATTTTCAGAGGTGGCTTTCTTGTTGCTTTAAGATATGAAATAATCCAAATGGCCTGTAGGTATTTATTCCTTAATATGAAATATTATTTCTTGAAAATTATTTTGTGATTACTTCAGAACCTAAATATATTTTTAGTCTATTTGGATATGTTGATCATAGGAAGAATTAAATTATAATTATAGAAACATAACCTCTTCAAAAGGGAATATCAAAAGTATACAAAGTAAATTTAGCCATGACATCTCCGGATTCATCTTAAGTATAAAGTGAAAATAAATTTAGACTACTCTAAAAGATAAAGCCATATCATTGCAGCATAAAAGTATAGAATTTGCCTCTTCTTTGATGCTTATTGCTTTTCCCCCAAGGGCATGTTTTATCTATTCCATAACTCAAGCAAATCTAGTTTTGAATGTGAGAAATCACTGGTTTTAATAAAATGCTTTGCAGACATAATCTTAACTAGCTTTTCTTAAGCATATTCATGCTACTCAACAAGAATTGAAGCCAAGTGGACAAAAGATGAAATTACATTAGGTGCAATAAATTTGTTGGTAATAGTAAGTAATCATTAATTAAATAAACTGGCATTAAAAATGAGAATTTATTGTTTCATAGGCCTTGGTTTCATCCAGAAATGATCTAGTGACATTTATTAGGGTCACAAATGCCACTTAAACCCTAATAAAATACAATATAGAATATAAGTTTGTCTACGTTTCCAACTAGAAGAGCCAGTTAAAAAAAGTTATGTTGTCCCATTAGAATTAAATAAAATAAACCAATATCTATCTAAAATATGTATTAATTTATATGGAATATTTAACACAATATTAATTGGTATTACTTTTTTTCACCTTGACATTTTATCAAACCATTTTACTTAAACATGCATTTTTTATATCATGCCTTAATGGTTACCAAATAAACTTTTTGAGACATCCAACACAGTTGCCCAGAATATTATTTTAATTTCCACATAAGTTGTTAGAAAGAAAGGCATTTTGGAATTGGTATATGTTGCCATCACTGAAAATTCCATCTCAAGCTAAACTTCTCTCTCATATAACATTAAGATATTATAAAGAAATTGGTTCTGTAAGTTTTTATTCATAATTTCCACAAGGTTACTATGTTCAGTGACAAGAAACAAACACTCAGAACATACATGTGACACTATATGCAGGAATAATTATTGTTTGTATGCCAATATTTTGGCTTCAATTTTTACCGATTTTACCAGATAATGTCTGAGAATGAGTATCAGTTGAGATTATTTCATAATACTATATTTTTTCTTTGATAATTCTTCATTTTTTTCAAATGGAATAACTGAAGCAGTGCCTATAATGAGAAGCTTTACAAAGACTTGAATATAATACAAGCATTTTTTGAATGATGATGTTGCCAAAAAATTTATAACTGAACATATAAATAAGTAATTTACTACATGACTAAAATTGTTATAGCTATGGATTCCCTGACAATATATAAATTTGTATATTTACATCTGGTTAAAGCAATGTTGGATAATTAAAATGCCTATTTTTTTCTCTACCTAACTGAATTCTAAATAGCTTTCAGATCCAGTTCTAGTCTGCTTTCCTTCTAAACATTCCCCTTTTCAGCCCATAATGATCTCTCTCTTCTGAGAATCTTTACACTATTTGCTGTCTATAATAAGGATTTATAATTTAGCTATACTTTTCTATATTGGTTTCCAATTCTTCACGCTATTTTTATTTCTCCATTTCATTGAGTTTAGACTATCTTATACTTCTATTTTATCCTATACACCACTTACCATATTGTTTTTCATAGTATAATTATTCAGTAAGTGCTCATTCATTGTGAAGTATATTTAGTCACTTGCACAAATGTCTTCTAATTGCCAGTGTACCATCTTCAAATGTCTATACAGATTAATCGAGACCATCCAGATCTATTTTATAGTAAGCCAAATGGGCTAGAATGAAATCAATAGAATTCTTGCTCTGATATGAATAAGCTCTTGTATTTCTAGGGCCACAAAAATGGCAGAATAAAGTATCAAAGAGTATCTAATATCTGGTATTGAATAAGAAATAATAGCAATCTCTCTTGTTCCTATTATAAGGAAGGACTTTTTGAAATATATAATGGGAGACTTCATTGGCTGAAGAGAATTTATTGTGTCATTTTTTTCCCTCAATTTTTTCTTTTGGGGCATACGATTGTTGAATATTTTTCTCTACATATTTTAATTATTGACACAAGAGTGGGTCATTGCAAAAAAATATTCAACGGCAGCAATGGTATTACTAACAATCTTTTGCATCTCTACAAGACTAGAAATTACTTTCTTTTTTTTTTTTTTTTTAGAAAGTACTTTCATTTAAGTAAGATCCATAAAATTGTTGAATCACAGTGGACAACTCATATGCCAAGGATTCCCAGAAATACGTCAGATTATTTCAAGAAGTCTGATAATTTCTATAGCTTGTTTTTCCTTCCCTGATAGGGTTAGACCACAAAGGCTGGGCGAGCTGGTCAGTGACATCACAATTAACTCTACTTCAGCCAAGAAGAAAAATAACTTCTTGCTGGCCCATACTATAAACTATCAGTACACAAACTCAACATTTAGTAGGTTGGGGAAATGTCTGTTTAGAATTATTAAATATAATATGGTTTGTCAGCTGCTGTCATATACTTTGATGAAAATGGGTTTACAGGTTAATTTTCCTTTTAGGAGTTACACAAAATTTGGATACACATGCAAACTTAGGAAACATCATTCCTTAATAATTTTATTATTTTTGTCATTTTATGCAGCTTCTGATAAAAATAGCAAAAAGCTAAACATGTTTTTTCCAGTCTAATTTAAAAATACTTTAGATTTCAACTCTTTATATTTCTATATAAGTACAGTGTGTATATATGTGTGCATAATTATTCTCTCATTGAGAAAATATGGTGATTATCTTTTATAATTTCTTTTTTTTTCTTTTATAATTTCAAAGGAATTGTTTTACTTGACATGAAACCCATTCCACATTTTGATTCTTGAAAAAGGCATAAAATGCCATGGAATGAATGTGGTGCAATATCCCTAAGTAAGCTTTGCATTTAACCTGTAAATATCAGCTCAAATCTTCATATTTGTTTATGTCAATATCAGGCTGTATCACATAACAATTTCACTTTTATTAGTGTAAGTATAGATGCCTTTCTCCAGTATTGAATATAATGAAAACTCCATTATTACTGAAACAATCTAATTACCACAATTATGCTATAAGTTCATTTGAGGAACATATTTATTTTCATAATTCTTACATGCATTTAACTTTAATGCTAGTATCATGTCATGGTTGTAGTTGCACAAATTAGTTTTATTATTATATCTTTGGTAAAATATCAAAATACAATATATTAGCAATACTTCCTAAATTATCTACCACCATATCTTTTGTAAATAAATGTTATGGGTTTTTATTGTCTGCTTATTTTTTGGTTTTAATCACAGGACTTCCTCAAAGAAAGAACAGGGTTCTTTTACTGTTGGTAGTTTAAATTTTACTCCCATACTTCAAAACAGATAACAAAGTCTCTATTGTAGATTTTACTCTCTCCATCCAAAATTCCTTTCTTGAGCAGCCCGGTGGCTCAGCGGTTTAGCACTGCCTTCAGCCCAGGGCCTGATCCTGGAAATTCAGGATCGAGTCCCACGTCAGGCTCCCTGCCTGGAGCCTGCTTCTCCCTCTACCTGTCTCTGCCTCTCTCTCTGTGTGTGTCTCTCATGAATAAATAAATAAAAATCTTAAAAAAAATTCCTCTCTTTTCATCACCCTAAATTCTACAAACTTTTTATGATTCTTACTAATTGCTGACAAAGGAAATAATATGTTGCATCTTTTCTCCATCCCATGTCCTAATTTATCATGACCAATTGTTTCACTTCACTTTCTTAAAAAAAAAAAAAATGCATTTCGAGATAATCATGGTTCTCCTGTGACCTCCACAGGCTAAGAGCATTTCTTTAAAAAAATCAGAAGAATATTGCTTTTCATAATAAAATTGCTAGAATTTCATAAATTTATTTCCACACATATAATGGAGAATGCCAGTAGATTTTTCTAGTATACTTTAAAAAAAACATAGTGAAATTTGTCTTCCAGAAATAAAAAACATGATATCTAAAAAAAAAATGATATCTAAAACTTCTATAAATGGTTATGAAATCTGAAAAAAAAAAAAGGTTACATATGGAAGTCCAGTGTTGGACACATGCATTTCCTCCACAGTGAAGCTAATGCTAAGGTAATGAGTAGGTATTTCTTTCTCCTAATTGATGTAATACTATTCAAAATAAATGCTAGGTTTTTTATACAGTGTTCATAGAAGCACCAGGGCATGGGGAGAATGGATCCTTCGTACACTTGTAGTAAAGATGCCACATTTTCCATAAAATTTTATGGAAAACTTAACATTCCCAGGATAAAAAATTATTCCACTTGATCATGTGTTTCAAAATACATAACCAGTTAGAAACATCACTACTACACAAGAATGAGGTCATGAAAGAAAGTAGTACAAAAATAACTATACCAGCAAGGGAAATGAAAGCAAAATCAAACTATTTTATTATCAAAATAGTCACAGCAAAGGAAATAATCTACAAAACTAAAAGGTAACCTACTGAATCAGGAAAGATATTTGCAAATGACATATTCAATAAAGGGTTAGTATATAAAATATAAGAAGACCTTAAACAACTCAACACCCAAAACACAAATAATCCAATTAAAAATTAGAAGACATGAATAGAAGTTTTTCCAAAGAAGACATCCAGATGGCCAGCAGACACATGAAAAGATGCTCAACATCATTCATCATTAAGGAAATGAAAATCAAAACTACCATGAGTTATCACCTTACATCTGTCAGATGGCTAAAATCAAAAACACAAGAAACAAGTATTGGAGAGGATGTGAAGAAATGGAAACCCTTGTATAATGTTGGTGAAAGTACAAACTGGTACAGCTACTGTAGAAAAGAGTATGGAGGCTCCTCAAAAAGCTAAAAATGGAACTACCCTACTATCTAGTAATTACAGTGCTGGATATTTAAAATAAAAATATTTAAAAATAAAATAAAATTGTATAAAATAAAATTATTATTCAGCTATAAAAAATGAAATCTTGCCATTTGCAACAATATGGATGTAGCTAAAGGGCATAATGCTGGAGAAATAAGTCAGTCAGAGAAAGACAAATACCACATGACGTCACTCATATGTGGAATTTAAGAAATAAATGAGCAAAGGAAAAGAGAGAGAGAGAGAAAGAGACAAACCAAGAAACAAACTCTTAGTTTTAGAGAACAAATTGATGGTTACCAGAGGGGAGGTGGGTAGGGGGATGGATGAAATAGGTGATGGGTATTAAGAGTACACTTTTCATGATGAGCCCTGAATACTGTATAGAATAGTTGAATCACTATATTGTACATCTGAAACTAATATAACATTATGTTAACTATATTGGAATTAAAATTAAAAACTTGATAAAATCTTTTTTAAAAAACTCTTAGTTTTAGAGAACAAATTGATGAAAAAATGAAAATTCCCCCACCAAAGCATTAAAATAATGATGAGGAAATTGGAGGTTGGGTAGAAGATATGGAACTCTCTGCATTTCCCACTCATTTTTCCTATAAACTTAAAACCAATGAAAGAAATTAAGCCTATTAAAAAATAACTATACACTATGTGGCAAGGGTGGAGAATATAAATTATTGCACAAATTTTATGGAAAAGTTTTTTAAAGCCTAGTTTAAGCATTTAATTACATTTCTTAATTACTTCCTCTTATGAGTTATAATTTAATGTCATCATGATCACAGTATTATTGAAGATTTTCAACCCCTGAAAACTGCTCCGTAGTGTACAGTTATTTATGAATGCAAATATGATACATTTTCATTGTTTTGTTACTTTCTCCTTTACATTTTGCTTTTGTTAAAATCAGAGTCAGTGCCAAGTTGATTCATGTGATTGAAATTTGTCCATACAGAGAATGGTCAAATCTTATAAAATAAGATTTATATAATATCCAATATAAAATAATGGAAAGAATTGGTTTGTGGAATCACAAACCAGATATCTCAGAGATTCAAATTCAAGCTTCACCATTTAATAGTGGTGCAAATTTGGGGATATTATTTAGCATCTCTGACTTCTGGTTCATTCATCTGTGAAATGTTCACCATGGGATTGCCGTGAATATTCAGAGAGATAATAAATATATATATGGAAGTACTGCACTTAGCACATAGCAGGAATGCAGTGATTACTGCCCTTCTCATTCACCATTGAGTGTGTTGAGTAAATGGTGTCACTCCACATCTGGGTAAGCCGGCTTCCAAACCTTGTATCTAAATCAGACAGTGCACACGACTTACTGTTTTGACTCACACGTTCAATCCATACACCTTTTTACCTTTTGAGGAAAAAAAGTTAAGAAATAGAAGAAACCGAAGGTTAGTAGCTCCACTTGTAATCTGGCATTGTGGGCTGAATGCACTGTGCCCCCGGCCCCAATATTCATATTCTCAAGTCCTAGCCCCCAGTTCTTCAGAACATAAACTTATTTGGAGATAGTTTAAAGAGGTAATTAAGTTAAAATGAAGTCTCAGGGTGAGTTCTAATCTAATATGATTGGTGTCCTCACAACAGGAAGACACTGGCACATATAGAGGAAAAACAGTATAAAGATACAGAGAGGAGACAGCCATCTGCAAGACAAGAAGGGCTTCAGAAGAAACCATCTCTGTAGACACATTGATCCCAGACTTCCAGCCTGCAGAACAGTGAGAAAATAAATTTTTATTCTTAACCACCCACTCTGTGGTACTTTGTTAGGGCAACCGTAGCAAGTGAACATACTTGATAAAGACTTTTTTGTCTTTTGAAGACGGATCCAATTTTTAGGTCTTTCCATAAGCAATTTTCATAGTTTTAATTTCATTAATCAGATTTTTTAAAGTAGTGCTATTCTTACCCCTACGTTATGAAAAGTCTTGGAATCATACTTCTTCATATTGAAAAAAAGTATATATCTAAAGAAACTTTTTATTCATATTTAAGGACTCCAAATGGCAACATAATTCAGATGCAATTAGCAAGTTCTTGGAGAGCATTGATGTGGGTGGTGGCATCTAAAGGCAGGCTTTTCAATGCTGAGTTGGAACTAAAAATAGAATTCTTACACTTTTACTGTGAAACAGGAAACAGCATATTAATAGAGTAATATTGAAATAATTCGAGGAGTTGTAGCTTTTTGTATTTCATGTGAAATGCATAAATTTATTTCCATGTGGTAAATCTTTCAAGTAAATAAAATCATTTTCACTACAAAAACTTCAGTTGACATATCTATTCCTAGATGCATATATTTTTTGTTCTGACTATTCAGAATATTAGTCAAAGTTTATAACCATTCCATCTCCAGACAAATCAAAGCCAAATAAATGAAACAAAGTAACATGTAAAACTGTTAAAAAAAATTTAGTGATAGGTATGGCAGTCCATTTCCATGATCATGTTTCATGCTCTATTTCTCTTTCCTGCTGATTTTTTAAAAAATGAGTTTCTGAAGTTCTCCACACATATAACTCTAGATAAGTGGTTCTAGATAAATGGTTCTAGACAAAAGTCATGATTGTATAACAATGAATTCTAATTGGTATACCCCAAATCAGTTCCATCTGAATTACTATAACTTACCATTATGGCACCACAACCAATATTTGTGGTTCCCTCCATATGACAATGAAAATATCTAAGTCTCTACACCACATATTATTCTGCTGCTAATGCACCTGGCTAGGGAAAGCCTCCTCCATCAGCATCTGATCCCCATAACCCTCAGATGAGATCAGAAGTTTATCTCTATGCCCAGGAACTCCGGGCAACATTTAGAATAGCAATGAGGTGGCAAGCTAAAAACAAGGGATGAATGAAAAAGAAACAGGCAAGAGAGAAGAATGTAAAATATGATAAACAAAACATACTTCAATAGAAAGATTAAAATATAAGATCAAGAAAATCACCAATAGAGAAGAGTAAGGAAAATGAAAAAATTATACCAAGAGGGCAACATCCAAATAAGAACTCCAGAATAGGAATAAAAGAGAAAAAGTTATCAAAAATGAGAAACAAGAAAAAAAGAAACAAGAATAATTTTCCAGGGCTAAAAGGTCTAAATCCTCATATCGAAAAGCCCATTAAATGCCCAACTCTTTGACTAAAAAGGACCCTTTTACAAACACACTCTGAAGTTTCAGAACAAGGTTGAAGGAAAGGTCCACAAAGCAGGTAATGAGAGGAGATTTGTATGCCAAGAAATAGGAATTATAAAGGCAGCAGATGTCTAACACCAACATTGAACAATCAAAGACAATACAGAAAATGACTGCAAAATTCTAAGGAAACATTTTCCAACATACAATTCTATCTAAATTAAAAGTATGAGGATACAATAATGATGTTTTCAAACAATCCAGAGCTCACAAAATGTATTCCCACGCATACTTTTCTAGGAAGCTACAAAGAGATGTGCTTCAGCAAGATGAGGAAATGAAACACAAAAGGGGAGGACATGAGATGCAGGTCAAAGATGCCAAACAGAAGGCTGTGGAGGGCGGTACTGAGTTTGCCAATTCTGTGCCAGTCGGCAGAGCAACACATCTACATCAGAGCAGACACAGGGCTCCAGGAATGAGGCCTCCAGATATGGGGCTGGGACACGATAGGTTATTTGGTGTCTTTATGCATTTGAAAAAAATTCATAAATGTGTAAAAGGTTAGGCGGAGCATTAAAAAAAAAAAAAAAAAAAAAACAGGATGCCTGGGTGGCTCAGCAGTTGAGCATCTGCCTTTGGCTCAGGGCATTATCCCAGGGTTCTGGGATCGAGTTCTGCATCAGGATCACTGCATGGAGCCTGCTTCTCCCTCTGCCTGTGTCTCCGCCTCTCTCTCTCTCTGCATCTCTCATGAATAAATAAATAAAATCTTAAAAAAAAAACAAGTGCATAGAAAACTAATTGAATGAATAATAGGCACAATTACCACAGGGGGAGGGGAAAGAATACAGTAAGAAAACAAAAGTGTGGTCACAGTACAGTGCTAAGTTATCCATGAGCAATGTTTACTATCATAAAAAGGTAATATAGTAATTAAAAATATAATTAATTCAGGAAACTGAAGAAGAAAATGAGGGTGAGAGCCAGTATGAGGTTAAACCCTCAATTACCAGAAAGGATGCCAATGATTTGGAAATGTAAATATCCTGGGCACTTGGGTGGTTCAGTCAGTTAAGCCGTCAACTCAAGTCATGATCCCAAGGTCCTGAGATCGAGCCCCTCATCGGCCTCCCTGCTCAGCATGGAGTCTGCTTCTTCCTCTCCCTCTGCCTGCTGCTCTGACTACTTGTGCTCTCTCTGTCTCTCTCTCTCTCTCGGTCAAATAAATAAAATCTTTAAAAAGAAAATAGAAATGTAAATATCCTAGACAACTAGCAAGGACTGGAAATTTTATTTTTAAGCTATGTGTATACATTAACTTGATTAGTATAAAAAAGAATTCTATCAACAACATTTCATATGGTATCAGTGCTAACAGAAAGTAAAATTGCATCATTTGAGGTAGTTAGAACTTGAGAAGGTGGGCCCCTGGAAAGAAATGATTGAAAAACAGAAACTCCTTTCCACCATTGCTAAGACTATTAAAACTGTGGCCTCAGACCTAGACTGGCCACCTCCACGTACTTCCCAGGGACCTAGGGCAAGTTGTTATACCTCCAGATACCTCACTTTGCCTCTGTAAAATGGAAGCAATGACAGTACTCATCCTACAGGGTTGGTATAAGGATTCTAACATGGTGCTACTACGTAGTAAGCATTCCAGGAGGGTGACACCACACATAGATGCCTCCACATTGCTGAGGCTGGGGAACACAGCAGCTGATGCTCATCTACCAGGTCATCTGCTCTGGACCCGGATGAGAGGCTGACAACATAGATGCCTCCAGGGTCATGCAGAAGGCTTGCTGGATTGGGAGGGACAGATGTTGGAGTGAAGGCAAGCTCTATGAACAATAGGACCTATGAAAACAGACACTGCCTGAAAGGAATGGAAACTTCTCAGCTACGTCACGTTGCAGCCATGCAGCCATGCAGAAATATAAGCCATCTGTACCAGATTAAACTATTTTTTTAGACCACCTGATTTTCACATCATCTGACTTTTTAAGTCATAACAAATGTATGAAAGATTGTGCAAACCAAAGTCCATCTTCAGCTGTGTGTAGTCCCCAGCTCCCCAGTTAGCAGCATCTGAGGATGTATAACCTCGAGATTGCTTCCACAATATTGGGGGGGGGGGGGACATAGAATCATAGAGGAGGACATAGAATAATTTTTAAACTTTTAAAGCACAAATATTGTTTAATATTCCAAGCACTACTGAATGCCTTTTAATAACTGAAGAGGTCACTGATAATTTTGCTCCTTGGTATACTTTTTCCCAGTAACTCTGACATTTACTAAAAAAAGCAAGATTTTAGCTTCTATAATCATAGATAAGCTTTTAAATCCTCTAGTAAGGTCATTTTAATATGCTTTTGAAATGTTGCAGCTAGTTGTTGAAAATACTTAACGTCACAGGCAATACGTATAATACAGTAAATAGAGTAAAATATTGGAGAGGAAAATCATTTTCCTTTGACCTTGTAAATTTAACATAGAAAAAATAAGAAAATTGGACATCTACCTAAAAGCAACAAATTACCACTTCTCTGTCCACCATCATAAATAAAGAAACTAAAATAATCAAAATATAGTTGAGCTAGATTATAAGGACTACACCCTAGAAAATAGTTTTATCTGTGACTAGAAAAATATAAAAAGCTCCTCACCTTCCAAGCAAACGCTGGGCATAATGTCAGTGCAAACAAATATTTATCAGTGACAGCTAAGGATGAGGTTAAAGTGAATACCCATTTCAAAAATTTTCAAGTGTGTAAATTAGGATGCAAAGTATTATACAGACATGAAAAATATCTTTAAAATCTTAAAATTGTAGGACCTTAAATCACAAGATAACCAAACATTAACTGTGAACCATTCTCTAAAATTCTAGGTGTAATCATTAAAATTGGTCTTCTAGCATTAAAATATATCTATCTATCTATCTATATATATATATATATATCTATATATATATATATCTTCACTATTCTATTCTTGTTTCTATTCTACCCAATGTATAGTCCATTAGCATTGACTTTTTAGAACAGAGGCTGGCAACTTGCAGCCTGCAGACCAACTCTGGCCATTCCCACTTGCTTATTATTGTCTAATAGATACTTCCTGCTCGTACAAATACAGCAGAAGTGAATAGTTGCGACAAAGACTATATGAGCCACAAAGATGAAATATTTACTACCTGGTCCTTTACATTAAAAATGCTGACTCCTGGGGCACCCAGGTCTCTTGGTTGGTTAGATGCTCAACTCTTGATTTTGGTTCAGATCATCATCCTAGGGACATGGAATCAAGCCTCACATGGGGCTCTCATTCAGCATGGAGTCAGCTTGTCCCTCTTCCTCTGCTTCTCCCCCTGCTCTCTCTCAAACAAATAAATAAAAATATTTTTTTAATGCTGACTTCTGTTTTAAAAGCATATATTACAGCAAAAAATTTTTATTCAGTTTGTCCTTCTTGGTATGTATACTCATAAAGAACAGACACTTCTTTCATATTTATTCATAGTATTAATTATCGGGATAATACTCTCTTTTGTATGACAAAATGAAACTTTTAGGTAAATGGAAAATGACTACTGTCATCTGTCTATGGCAAATGGTTTTTTAAAATGTGTCCCATATGAAGGGTGCCTGGGTGTCTCAGTTGATTAAGCATTGGCCTTTGGCTCAGGTGATGATCCCAAGGTCCTGAGATCCAATCCCTCATCAGACTCCCTTTTCAACAGGGAGTCTGCTTTTCCCTCTCCCTCCATCACTCTCCTTTCTTGTGCTTGCTCTCTCTCTCTCTCTCTCAAATAAATGAATAAAATCTTTTTTTAAAAATGTGTTTTATATGAAATACTGATCTAGGGTACATATAGAGTATGATCTATATCAGTGGGTTTCAGTTTTCCTACTATAGATTTCTTTTTTTCATAAGTAAAATCTTACTATGAAATTCCAGTTTACAAAATAGATAAGAGCAATATACAGGTTCCTCCATGGCTTGGTAGAGGGAAGAAACCTCCAGGGAATCCTTGAGTATTAGAGAACATTTGCAATGGTCCAAAAGAATTGCTGAGCTATTATGGGCATATATATATGGAACATAACCAGAGAAAATTAATAAATAATCAATGACTTTTATTTCATTCATTTCCTTCTAATGAGCCTTTATAGCAGATGCTGTCATATAAGAATGAAGTATATATGTGAAGGACATTGTCATGAAACTCAATGCATCCCCCCCGACTGTGACATGACGGTGAATGTGACCAAAATTATTTCTGTCTACATCAGACCTAGTAAGGAATAAGTCCCAACATTTTGCAACTGTATTCATTGATGACGGTATACTTTAGAAGTCCAATGCGCTATGCATTGTGCTACAGAGCCACCTGATGACGGCATACTTTACTCATCACAGTGAAGATATCTGTACTTGGTTTAGTGCTTGAAGTAAACTTAATAAGCTAAGTCACAGAAATGCTCAAGATGTGACTGATTATCACAAAGGCAATCTTCTATAAATTGGCTCCTCAAATCAATCACAAAAACAATTATTAGGAAAACTCTTTTTAACATTCTTTATTTACATCTAGAGATAAATGTCATTATTTTTTGAAAATTGTATTATTCCTGTGCCTCAAGGTATACGTAGTCCTAACCCAAATGTACCAAGCGCTATGTGATTAGGAGGCACGTGTCTGCCTGGCTTTTTCCCAAAATATTTGAATGAAAAGGTAATATTTGAAAGAAGCTCACAATTTATACGGGGAAAATAAATTTTTGTGCCAAATAGAAGGTAAATATGACTTTCATTGTATAAAGTCATCTACCCTCATCTGCTGGATTTTGCAAAATAAGCCCCAGCCATCATCCTGTTTCCTTTACCCAACCTCGGTGTCTAGGTATTAATTTGACACATATCAAATCAGAGGAGGTATGATGGACTCTGGGGTCAGACTTAGATTTGAAACCTGGCTCTGCCACGAAGAACTTACAGGACCTTATGCTTCACGATCTTTATGTTGCTCATGATCAAGGCGGAGTTTATAAGAGAATCTTTCTCATAAACAAGAAGATTTGATGGTACAATTGTACATAAAGTATTTAGTAGGATGCCTGGTAGGGTGCGCAAAAGATGGAGTTGAAAATCTTTGCCTGGACTCCTCTGTCCAACTGGCACTAGGTCAGGTCTAGCCGCCTTCAGGGCGCTCTGGCTCTGTCCCCCAGTTTGCCTGACAACCTAGAGCCTGGCTACTCACATCTCAAGGCAAAGCTGCTGATCACATTTAGCCAGGAAAGGGTCAAGACCTGTTGTGGAGAGAAAAGAGACTTAGAAGAACAAATAAATCCTCAGCTGGGTTTACGTGGTGTTCTGGGACTTCTGTGGAGTAGAATCCCAAGTAAGAGACTCATTCTGTCTTGGAATGATTAGATTGAAGAGATGCTTTATCAAAATGATGGGACCCTAGACAGCGATAGGCAGAGTCCATCATTACTGGATAAAGCAAAACAGGTGCACAGAGGAGGATAAGCAACAGACGACTTGGGAGCATAAAATGGGGTGTTAAGCCTTTAGTTATGCTCCAAGTGGAAGGCAGACACTCATCTCTGCCCTTCTGGATTGAGGTGCTTCCACAGCACGGAGGAAAATGCCTTCTTCACATACATTATAACTTTAACACTATTTGCTCTAACATGAAGCACATATTTGCTATTTAATCAGTACTTGAAAGTGGGAGTCAGAATGTTCCCTCTCTCCCTCTCCCCTCTCCACTTCTCAAACTTATTACAATAGTAAACACTCAAAATAAAAGATACTTATCAGGTTGAACATGGGGTTCTTTAAATTCAATGGCAAATATGTCCCGCTGTGGATTTTGCTCATAGGTAAGAATACCTATTAATCCAGAAATAAAATACTGGCAAAGTCTTTCGTGGATGGGGATAAAATCTGAAATGTGAAGTAGGAGGGAACACACCAGGGAAGAGAATGTGCTAGAACCAGACAAATAAAAATCCAAATATCTTGCAGTAGAAAAGTGGAACAGTCAAGCACAGACATGTCTTGCCAGGGCTATACTTTTTACTGAGGTATAACTGACATATAACATTATATCAGTTCAGGTATACAACATAATGATCTGATACAGGTGTATATTACAAGATGACCACCAATGATAAGGCTAGTTAACATCCGTCACCCTACATAATTACAAATGTTTTTCTTGTGATGTTTCCATGGCTATTTTGACCCTTCCACTGACCAAATTCAACAGGACCCATGGCCAACTCCACAGCCATCTAAACAGTGCTGATTCTGAGAATCTATGAGACTGATTTGTCATTCTGATGCTTGAGGAAGAGCATCAAAATTCTAAATTACAGGGGTGCCTGGGTGGCTCACTCAGATAAGTGTCCAACTTTTGATTTTGGCTTGGTTCATGATCTTAGCTTGCACACTTTACCCCAATACCAACACAGTGCCTGTAGCATAGAAGATGTTTATTTAATATTTTTTGATTAGTTTCTTTAACTTCTTGACCATCTTATAGGATCAAGAGAGCTAATGTATTCTAAAAAAAAAAAAAAAAAAACAGAAACAAAAGAAACCCCTCATCTTTAGTTGTACCAACATCCTCCATTGACAAAAAAGTTAGATAACCAGAAGGATCCAGGGTACAAATGCACCTAAATCTAGTCTGAATGTGGTACCAGAGTAAATTTTTTCTCTGTCTGCAATTCAAAATTGAGATAATGGAATTTCTCTAGTTGCAACCCAAACAAGTTTTGAAGTTACTCTTCCCATGTATACAAAATAGCTTTGAACTACTTAGGAAAGGGGTGCTGAGTCATATTAATTACAAACTTTACTGACTCCACTTCGAGATTATCTGCAAAGAAAATGAGTTGTTCTTTTTTTTTTTTTCAAGAGAATATTAAATCGTTTATTGATTACACATGATAATGGACGATACACAAGCTTTAATCCCATCTATAATTTTATCTGATACCATAATTCAATTTAGATATATTGCATAGGATGTGCCAACAATCATAATAACCAAATAAACTCCAGGACTTTGCTTGGGTGACCCTTTTAACGGTGAACTCCAGGTCACAACACATTAACTGTCAGTTCAACCACACCAAGGTTTGTGGAGACAATGGCTTCTGTGCCCAAGCAGGTTGCAAATAAATTTCGAGTGGAACCTGGCATCACCCTGAAGGAATTCTAACTTCACACTGTTGGGGTAGTTTACCAAGATGGCTTCAGAGTAGACTAACTTTACACAGCACATTTAAAAAAAGACACATTTATTCAGCGTCATGATCAGACTATTACATTTAGCAATCAACAGCATGGGCGCAAAAAAAAAATCTACATTAAAACCCTTTGTTGGAATGCTTTACACTTTCCACAGAACAGAAACTAAATTAACCTGTTATACAATTAGTCACAAATACAGTCCTCGAGTTTTTTGCCCATACACATGAGTATTGTCTAAAACATGTCTTCTTTGTAGCAGCTAGGCCCTGCCACCACTGTGCTTGGCTGAGTTCACAAATCTGTTGTAACCTGTAGCTTCCCTGTCACTTCTCTGGCTCTCCTCTCCTGCTAAGCTTTGTTTCCTGGCAGTAATTAAAACCTTCTGCCACTGCCATAGCTGCTGCTGCTGCTGGAACCGCCACAGCCACCTTGGTTTCGTGGTTTGGCAAAGTATTGGCCTCCACCACCATAGGGGCCAGAGCTTCTGCCTCCAAAATTTCCTCCTTTCATGGGCCAAAATTTGAGGATTGATTGTCGTAATAGCCAAAATCGTTACAGCTTCCGACACCTCCAAAGTTGCTTCTGTCATTACCAAATCCATTATAGCCATCCCCACTGCCACCATATCCACCACCACCTCGACTGCCACCGAAGCCACCTCGACCACTGAAGTTCCCTCCACGACCAAAGTTGTCATTCCCACCAAAACCACCTCCACGACCACCACCAAAGTTTCCAGAACCACTTCGGCCTCTTTGGCTGGACGAAGCACTAGCCATCTCTTGCTTCCATAGGGCTTTCCTTACTTCACGGTCGTGGCCATTCACAGGATGGTATTTTTGAATGACAATCTTGTCTACAGAGTCGTGGTCATCAAAGGTCACAAAAGCAAAACCTCTCTTTTTGCCACTGCCTCGGCCAGTCATGATCTCAATCACGTCCACTTTCCCATCCTGTTCAAAATAATCTCTTAGATGATGTTCTTCAGTGTCTTCTTTAATGCCACCGACAAAAATCTTTTTCACAGTTAAGTGGGCACCAGGTCTTTGAGAATCTTCTCGGGAGACAGCCCTCTTTGGTTCCACGACTCTTCCATCCACCTTGTGCGGCCTTGCATTCATGACTGCATCCACCTCCTCCCTGGTGGTGTATGTGGCGAACCCAAAGCCTCTGGAGCGCTTGGTGTTGGGGTCTCTCATTACCACACAGTCCATAAGCGCTCCCCATTGCTCACAATGGCTCCTCAGACTCTCATCGGTCGTTTCGAAGCTCAAACCTCCGATGAAGAGCTTCCGCAGCTGCTCGGGCTCTTTGGGAGACTCTGACTTAGACATGAGGGCGGTGGGAGGGGAGACTTTACCGATGCTTACTCGGGGGCGTCCAGGGGCAGAAAGGAGTAATCTAACGAACGTATCTCGAAAAGGGGTTGTTCTAACTAGTTAGATTTTTAAGAATTGTTTCTGAAAAAAAAAAAAAGTCAAAGTTTAACCTATTCAGTTCTCAAAAACTACTCACTCAAGGAAAAATAACTCTTACATTTTTGGTAAGAGTGTGTGTGAAACATTGTCTTACCACTTTACCACACATGTCCTTTTTTTTCATTAAAATTTCACCAGCTCACAAAATCTCCGACTCAAGTTAAAGCCACTTGCAGGGTATGTGCAAAAAGGGCAAACAATGACAGAGTGATCTGGACATTTCGTATTAATCTTCTTCCCCCCGCAGAGAGCAGGAGCAGGCCTCATCATAGCTGCTTCCTCCCTAGAAAACATTTTAAGCACTTAAACCTTATCGTAATAAGGCCGGCCGGCTCTCTGCACAGGGGTAAAAGGCACAAGTGTAGATAATTACCATGGAATGCAGTGGGTAATTGCAAGACTCCTGTACTTTAACCAGAATAGAACTCGTAATTATGTCAAAAGCGTCACTTCATAAAATCAGAAACAGTTACCAAAGAAAATTTCACAAAGTGATAAAACCTTAGACTGTGCGCAAGAGATTCAAAGAATTTTTGTTAACAGGGAGAAATAGGCTTGAGAATCTGAAAAGCCTTCTGTTGCTTCATTGTGTCTACTTCTCAGGATGTCAGCACCACTGTCTGACTGCAAGTAAATTCCTCTAATGCATTGTACACCGAGTCATTTGAAGAACATATCTAAAATGTTAGCCACTTTTATTTTTTCCTTTTAAAAAGTGCCCAAGATGATATTGACTTAAAAATTCTCTCTTCTGTTTGATTCTTACTTTTTTCTTTGTTGTACTCTATTAGACAAGAAAAAAAGGGAAAGAAAAAAAAAAAAAAAAAGGAAAGCCAGCCAAAAATCTTCAGGTAGCTAAACAGTCGCTCATTCTTAGATGGATCCAATGATGTATATGAAAATACAAGCTTCCCTAGCTAAATCTTGTTATTATCACACCTAATAGAAATGTCACTGGTATAATTGCTCACTGGCTTAAGTCGGCAAAACATTTGAAGCTGATTAAATGGGGCATTAGTACCATTTATTGAACCCCTATGATGCACCAAGCACTGTGCTGTATCCTCTTTAGACATACAATTTATAATCAAAGCCACAAGTGTGTAATCAGGTACTATTTCTCTAAACTTCAGAGGAGGTACCTGAACCTTGGAAATAAAGCAGCTCGCTCTAGCTAGCTCCTGGCTTCTCAAGAAGTGGTTGGTCGCTCAGCAGCATGGGCATTTGTAGGGCTTATTAGAAACGTGGAATGTTGAGGCCAACCAACAGACCTCCTGATTCAGAGTCTGCATTTTAAACAAGTCCCCAGGTGATGTGTCTACACTTTAAATTTTGAGAAGCCTGTTCTACCTCAAACACCTGGGAAATGAGTGAGTATGAACTTAACCCACGTTTGTCTGTCTCCAAAGCCTATGTTTTTTCCTTTATGCCACTCTCCACTTTCCTTCTGGAAGCTGCTTCTTAGAAGGGTGCTGTAGGTACCCGGTAAATCTCCATGCACTCCCAGGGGCTGTAAGCACATTGCTTTAGAGAGGGAAGCCAACTTTCCACTTCTACTGGCCCTCATTTCCAGTGCTCTGTACTTGCCATCATGATTTGCTTTGGGAAGACACAGTATACGTTTCATATCCTATTGCCTATTCATTTCCTATATTACCCAATATCATCTGGTGGGAAGACATGAGCATTCTTGGGCCTCCAAAAGCCTGAGAGCAACATGATGGCTTACCATTTTTAGAATTTTAGTTTTGTTCTTCTCATTTTTGCTTTCCATTTCATCACAAGTCAGTGGGAACTGAATCACTGCACATGCAAATGGCTGTAATTACTTGGGAAATGTAAAGAGCTGTAATTGCTCAAACTAAATGGTGAAAATAATTTTACAAGGAGAAACCTGTCTTTATTTGCAAGAAAATTTTTATTTCTCTATTTGATGACCCCGACTTTTTATATCTTACAGTAACTGTCTTTGAATTTGATTAGTTGTAAAATTAGCAAAATTTAGAGGAATAAGAAGCTGAGCAGGCCTAATGGTTGATCAGACAAAGTTGGCCATCTAAGAGTCATCCTTAATGTAATGTCAGGAAGTGTTAATTCCCTGCTCTATCCTATTGTTTAAAAATAGAATTCCTTAGCTGAGGATGTATTGGGGAATGCCCACCATAAGAAGACTAAATTAAATACAAATAAAGCAACTGGAACTTTTCTTTCTTAAAGAAAAATTAGCAAAAGTAGAAGGTGAAGCTACCTAATATAGTTGTTTGGAGCAAAGCAAATGGATTTGATAAGGAGGAAAAAGCCCCAGATTAGATAAATAACAAACATATAGTATGAAAATGAAAATTTCCTATGCATTTATAAATATAATTTTAGGGAACAATTTGATGATAGCCCATAGAATGAATCAGAATAGATTAAATGAAAACGTGTTTAAAAAAATAAAATCTTTTATCCAATAAGGCACAATGTATAGGCTAATTACATAGGATCTAAGACCCAAAAGAAAAAAACTATGATTCAGAGCCTGAGAATACTAAATATATATCTGAATAGGACATGGGAAATATAACTTAAGATCGTACACTTACTTAAAATACTGTGGTTGGTTGATGCAATGGCTCTAAATTCAAGGTTGAATTACACCAGTGACCTGCATGCATGGGGCCCAGAATCAATGCAAGGCTGGTCCTCTGATAGGAAGCAACAATGTCAGTGTTTCAGAAGGATTAGACTCTGAATATGAAAACATTTTAGGAACACCAGTTTGTTTCACTTATGTTTTCTAATTTCTATGTGTGCACAAGAGTGATAAATGACCTAGAGGTGGAGGGAGCCTAATAAGCCTAGAATCTGTACTTCCAATAAAGTACAATTCAAATAAATGAGGAACTGTGATATGGTTTAATTGGCATTTTTGTTTCTTTATTAATGATACATTAAATAAGGATGCAGGTTACAATTTACGGCATTTTAATTTTGAAACGTGTTAATGGGAGGCTCTACCTGGGGTGCCTGGGTGGCTCAGTCAGTTAAGTGTCTATCTTCAGCTCAGGTCATGATCCCAGAGTCCTGGGATGGAGCCCGCATCGCATCGGGCTCCCTGCACAATGGGGAGTCTCCTTCTCCCTCTCCCTCTGCCTCTGTCCCCCACTCATGCTCGCTCTCTCTCTCTCTCTGTCTCTCTCAAATAAATAAATAAAATCTTTTTTAAAAATTAAAAATAAAGGAGGCTCTATCTCCCAGAATTGTGCTAAGGATAAAATAGATGATGTGAAAGGCCAACCACTGTACCTACTACATGGAGTCTTAAACCAATATTAGTTATTATCAGTGATTTTCTATGGAAATTAATAAAGGACAGCTTAACAAAATTGTGCTTTCTTGCAATCTTATAATTTATTTTATAATACTGAGACCTCTTCAATTAATTTGACTATTATGGCACTTTATTTTTTTAAGTTTTTATTGAATTCCATTTAGTTAACATACAGGGTAATATGAGTTTCAAGTGTACAATATAGTGATTCAACACTTCTGTACAACATCCAGTACTCATCACAACTAGTGCCCTCCTTAATCCCCATCATGTATTTTACTCATTCCCCCCATGCATCTCCCCTCCAGTAACCCTCAACTTGTTCTCTGTATTTAAGTCTTTTTGTTTGTCTCTTTCTTTGTTTATTTTGTTCCTTAAATTCATATGAGTGAAATCATATGGTATTTGTCTTTCTCTGACCGACTTAACTTCATTTAGCATAATACTCTCTAGCTCCATTCATGTTGCTGCCAATGGCAAGATTTCCTTCTTTTTTATGGCTGAGTAATATGCCATTGTGGTACTTTAAAAATATGTCCACATGTTCTTTGAAATTCCTCCCTTCAAAACGAGGAGCTAAATTCACCTGCCCTTGAGCGTTGGCTTTACTTAGTGACTGGCTTCTATGAATAGAGTATGGCAGAAATGATAGCCTGTGACTTGCAAGACTAACCTGTAAAAGGCATTGAAATGCCCCCCTTGCTTTCTCTCTCCTCTGGAGTACTTGCTCTTAGAAGCCTGCTGCCATGTCATAAGAACTTTCTAACCATATGATAGATCCATGTGGTAAGGAACTGGAGCTCTTACTAATAACCATCAAGGAACTCATGTCTTCTACCCAATAGGCATGTGAAGGAGCCATCCTGGAAGGAAGTATAGCTGCCTATCTCCATCAAGCCCCAGGTGACTGCAGTCCTGGCCAAGGTCTTGAGTGTAACCTCATGAGAGATGCAGAATCAGACCACCCAGGTAAGCTTCGCCCAGATTTCTGATTCTCAGAAACTGCATGAGATAACAAATGTTCGAGGTTGTTGTTGTTTTTCTTTTTTCTTTTTTAAGAAGCCAGGTTTGGGGACAATTTGTTTCATAGTAATAAATAAACAATTGCTTTTATTCCCTTTAAATCAAAACCACAAGAAAAAGTATCAGGCATCATTAAATTAACGTTTATATTTCAAAGAGGTCAGTCACATTTTGTAAATATACTGTATCCAGAAAATGAATGTTATTAATAAATCTTTTACTCAAAAAAATATATCTTCCATCTTGTCAGTCTCACTTTTCCATTTTGAATGGGAGGCTAACTCTTTCTGGTTCTTTCTGACAAAGACATTATAAAATACTCTCTCTTCCACAGCTAATATTTTAAACAACATTTACTCTAAGATCAGCATCTCAGAAAGTAATAAATGCCATCAATCCTTTTCAGAATCTCAAACTGCCCTCCAGAACATTCACTTAACTCCTTTATTGATCTCACAATCTTGGATTTGAACATTTCTCAGATTTTCGCAGCTTTCAAGTAAATGCTGACAACAGAGGAGAAGCCACTGCAGACCTTCTAATCACTCTTCTCACCTCTCCAGCCAAAACAGGCAGGAGGCCCCCCTGAATGGATGATTGCATCCCTATGTCTCACACCCTCCACATATATAAGCCAAGAAAACACTTACAAATGTGACAGTAATAGTGATAAAGCCAGTCATAAGAAAAGTACTCACTGCCACGACTGAAATCTGTCACAGCTCAATCTGAAAAACAAAACAACAAAAAACCCTCTCCATCCATGAGTATTAAACAAAAGAGCATGGACTGGAAGACAGAGTCTCCCAACACTTTCATCAGGTGGATTTGTCACTCACACTTGTACCCTCTGCTGGCTATCCTCTCTGACTGTCACCTGAGTAGGATCAACTTAGAGGTCAAATCTTCAGCCAAAATCTACAATCCTTGAAGCCAAATCAGCACTCAACTGGCTTCCTGGAATGTGAATGACAGTTTGAGATCTTAGTCAATTGTAACATGAGAGCAGAAAAGTATGTATTAGAATATTCCAAACGGGGCTGTTCAATGTTCTGGAATGATCTGGAAGCTTCTAGATTAATTACATATTAGAAACTTGTGGTCTAAGGATGCCTGGGTGGCTCAGCAGTTGCGCATCAGCCTTTGGCTCAGGGTGTGACCCGGGGTCCTGGGATCAAGTCCCACATCAGGCTCCCTGCAGGGAGCCTGCTTCCCCACCCCACGCCCCCACCTATGTCTCTGCCTCTCTCTGTGTGTCTCTCATGAATAAATAAATAAAATCTTTAAAAAAAAAAAAAAAAAAGAAACCTGTGGTCCAGATAGGCCTAGTAATTCACCCAATGTCACAAGTGCTGACAGTAAGTTAAGGTTCTAACTCTCTGATTTCTGATCCAGTGCACTTCCTATAGTATAGTTTATCACATGATTTTGATAGTTCTATTTTGTTGATTTTGATTTTGTTCCTTAGTTTTTATTAAAAGAGTTATAGTTCACATGGGAAACAATGCAAAAATAAATATGTGACCCCATTTATGTAAAATTTTAAAGAAAAACCAACATATATTTTAAGGTTCCCTGTGCAATGAACCTATAAAAATATGGATGGGAAAAATTCATACCAATCTCAGGAGATGGGTACCTCAAGATTGGGATTTTAAAAAGGGTTAAAAGGAAGTTCCTTATATAATCTTTCAGAAATTCTCTTTGTATAAATACATTTCCTTGAAAACATGCAAATGGAGTCATGTCATATACAGTTAATCACTTTGCTTTTTTCATTTAAACAGCATATCTTGTGGATTTCCCCATTTTTGACCTCACTCTTTTAATGGATGTAAAATATTCTACTGAATTGATGTGTCTCAATTTTTTAAAGATTTTATTTATTTATTCACGACAGACACAGAGAGAGAGAGAGAGAGAGAGAGACAGGCAGAGGGAGAAGCAGGCTCCATGCAGGGAGCCTGATGTGGGACTCGATCCTAGGTCTCCAGGATCAGGCTCTGGGCTGAAGGCGACGCTAAACCACTGAGCCACCTGGGCTGCCCCATGTGTCTCAATTTAATGTATCTTATCTGAAGCCTTGCTATTCAAAGTGTGGTCCATGGACTCAACATAGGATTGCCTAGAAGTTTGTTGAAGATGAAGAATCTGAATTTTAATATGATCACTATTTGATTCCTATGAAAATCAAATTTTGAAAAAGACTGGGATAAATAGCAATAGAACATACTCAGTGAATTTACTTGAAATAACCCAGAATGTTTATATTGTATACATATTTATAAAAACATAAATTTATCCTTTAAGTAAATGTTCTTCAATATAACATGACTAAAATATAGTCTCAGTATATAAGAAACTCAAGTATAATGAGTGTATTAAATGGCTAGAGAGTGAACACAAGAAAAGTCAGTGGAGAATGATTAAGGCGTGATTACTAACATTTCTTCACGGTTGTCCTCTACTGAGTCTATTTATTGGCTTGACAGTTTTGGAAAAGTAATGAAGAATAGTTCAGCTTCAGGAGGCTTTGAAACATTACCATAGAAACAAAACAAACCAACAAAATTAGACTTGAGAAGTATATCCAAAACAATAAAACAAATGGTTCATCATGTGGGTAAAACCAAGGAAATAAAAATCCAGAACAGTTTTCTTTCTTCTTGTACCAATCATAATATATTTCTTTTATCTAATTTTCCAGGATAGAAAAAACTTTCCATACAAATATGTTCATTTCACTACTGCTTTATTTGTAGTTTCCTAGATTCTAGGGTCTAAGAGGTAAGGCTGCAATAAGACTGTGGAGGCTAAAAGAAGGAATCTGGATGGCTAACAGACACATGAAAAGCTTAACATCACGCATCATCAGGGAAATACAAATCAAAACCACGATGAGATACTACCTCACGCTTGTTAGAATGGCTAAAATTAACAAGGCAAGAAACCACAGTTGTTGGTGAAGATACAGAGAAAAGGGAACCTTCTTACACTATTGGTGGGAATGCAAACTGGTGCAGCCACACTGGAGAACAATATGGAGGTTCCTCAAAAAGTTAAAGATAGAGCTACCCTATGACCCAGCGATTAGACTACTAGGTATTTACCCAAAGGATACAAAAATACAGATTCAAAGGGGTACAGGCACCCTGACATTTATAACAGCATCATTAACAATTGCCAAACTATGGAAAGAGCCCAAATGTCCATTAGCTGATGAATGGATAAAGATCTGATGTATAGGTATATATAATGGAATATTATTCAGCCATTTGCAATGATGTGGATAGAACTAGAGTGTATTATGTTAAGTGAAATAAGTCAGGCAGAGAAAGGCAAATACCATGTGATCTCACTCATATATGGGATTTAAGAAGGAAAACAGATGAACATATGAGAAGGGAGGAGAAAAGGGAGAGAGGGAAACAAACCATAGGAGACTTTTAACAAAAGAGAACACACTGAGGGTGGATGGAGGGAAGTGAGAGGGGGATGGGCTAGATGGGTAATGGAGATTAAAAACGGGCTCCTGTGATGAGCACTGGGAGTTGTATGTAAGTGACGAATCACTGACTTCTACTCCAGAAATCAATACTGCACTATATGTTAACTAAGCAAAATTAAAAAAGGAAAGATTAGGGAGGCTAGACCCCCAAAGGAAACTAGATAGAAATGACGGCATCACTGTTCCAGACCTGGTGTAGAAATAACTCCACTTTCATCCTCTCTTAACTGTTTTTGTACTAGGATGGTTCTTAATACCTGCTCTTGGTACCCTGCTCTTCTCATCCCAGATACTATCTCCAATCAGTCTCACTGATCTCTATGGCTGAAGTGACCAACACCTATGTACTGGTCACTCCAAAATCTCCCACAAAAGGCTTGCTCCAATGCTCTAAACCTTTATTTTCAACAAACTCCCAAAACGTGTACATGGATGAGCCATAGCTTATTCCAATATGGTGATTCTCAACCTGAGGATGTCTCAGAATTTCCTGAAGAACTTGTTAAAACTGAGATTGCTGAGTTCATCCCCAGAGCTTATGATTCAGTAGGTCTATTATGGGACCAAAAATCTGTGTCTAAAAAGTTCCTAAGTGATGATGATGCTGAATACCAATCCCAACACTTCTGGTGTCCAGGAATCTACTGACATTTGACTCTACAGTAATGGTAAAGCTTCTCTCCCAAAGGGTTACACCGAAGACCAGTGAAATGGGATATGAAATTATATTCACTTTATATGTTTACACAATGCCACACGCTTAAGCATACAAAACTCTGTCAAGCACAGGTAGGAAAACCTACAAAGGAAATAAATTACATAAGGCCTGTTCTATTCACTTCATAGATTCAAATGTTACATTAACACAAATGTGTGACCATAGCAACCTTGCTGGTTAAGCACTAAATATTAAAGCAGGGACAAATAGTGAATTACTGTGTGCTTCTGAAGAAATGGGTATATTACAGTGGTTGCTATTTCTCCTAGTCTTTGGCTATTTTTAAGGATTTGATCCATTTCACCTAAGTTATCAAGCCTGTGAGCCTAGAGTTGTTCACAACATTCCTTTATCATCCTTTTAATGTCAATAGGATCGGTAATAATGGGTCTCTTTCATTTATGATATTACAATTTGTGTCTTCTCTCTTTTTCCTTGGTTATTTTAGCAAGAAGTCTTATGTTATTTTTAAGGGGAAGCAAATTGTAACATTTTAAATATGTAGCTACTTTCATTCAGATATTTTACTGAAAAAGCCTCCTTTTCAAAATGAAATGCAAACTTTTAAATAATTTTAAATTTCTGTGTTCTAATTAATAAAAATTATAGATGAGGAAAAGGTAAAATTACCATATAAATTTGCTTTCCTTTTACATTTTTACAAGGCAATTATATCACTCAGTATTGCTACTCAAGAGAAGAACACATGCATATTAAAATCTCTCACATGCACATATAAAATGGAAGAGCTATCAAATGTCTGCAACACCTATATAAGATAACTTGAGGGTTTATTATCATTTAAATATCCATCCAAATAAGACCCAGTATCAATTCCAAAAACTGAAAGCATCTAATTGAGTACTAGCTCTTAGTAGAAAATGAAAAGTGTAATTTTATGGCCTGAGTAAAGGACAGACCAGTGGAAAACCTTAGTGGAATTTCTAAAAATTTTACCATGGCTGATTGAATACAAATACACTTAAGCAAAATGCCTCCTGACATTAAATTCCCGGCACCTTTTATAAATACATTTCTATCATGCATGCTGTAGGCAGTAAGCTTGTTTTATTTTTGCATCACGAAAGAGAAAATTGACCAAAGATGGCTAGAACTACAAGCACCTTTATTGTTTGAGAAATCTGGAGGTTATTGGTTCTGAAGGCAATTCCATGGCTTAAAGAAACATCGGTTCTTTCTATTTTTCTATTCTGTCACTTTTAATCTTACTGGCTGTTGTGCTGTAATGGCAAAATATTCATTGAAGGTGAAGATAAAATGTCCTCAAATCACAGCACCCGAGGTAGGAAGGATAAGGCAAAGGCAAAAGGGATTTTCCTTGCACAGATTATACCTTCCTTGGGGGGAAAAAATCTTTCTCAGAACTACTTAGTAAGCTTCCTCTGACAGATTACAGACTAAAACATGGTCACATGACCTCCTCCCTCAGCCACTGGCAAGAGGTATGATATTAGCATACTACCACTCAAACAAAATGGAGTTCTCTTCACAAGGAAGAAAACAGTAATGCTGTTGGATGAATAATAACTATGTATGTCATATTTGCTCTTGTTAAAAGTGAAATTTGAAAAGTAGAGTTCTGCTACAAAGCTCTCTACTAAATACAAAACCGCTGGTGATTAATTGCTTAAAAATTCTACATCTAATAAAATCCATAGCTTGCTTTAAGTAATAAACATTCATGTCCATCAAATTCATGTACGAAAGTAAATGATACAGAATTCATTATTTTTACAAGAGGACTTAAAAAATCATCCAATAAATGCACGAAGTGCCAGAATTGATAATGTGAATCTCAAAAAAATTGATCTTGAGACACACCAGTCCTAAAGTATACGCCTAGACAAGTCAAGTGTGACAAGACCAGTCTTGGTTCAAAAAATCTTTTTTTAAAACAGATAATCAAAGAGATGAGTAGTGAGAGAACTAGCATTTTGAGCACTTTCTGGCACTAGTTACTGTGTTTGGCTCTTTACATGTGGTACTCTTTTAATCTTCATCATAAGCCAGTGAAGTAGTAGTATCTCTTTTTGAAAAAAGAAAACCAAGGTTCAGAAACATTAAGCAACTTATTCAAGGTCATTAATAAAAATGAACCAAGAACTCAAACCTAGTTTTCTATCTGCCACCCTAATCACATATGCAAAGGTTGCAATAGCCAGAGTAGTGTTTCTTTTGTAAGTCTTGATGAGATGATAACAGGTCTCTGTATTACCATTTTTAACAAATCAACCCAAAATTGTATGATGGCCTCATCAAAGAATAAAACAAAGATCACCAGAACTATAAATAAACAAACTGACATAAAATAAACATACCCAAGTTGAGTCTGTTAACTTACCAGGCAAATAAGTACATGCCAGTGAAGAAATTTGCTGAATACTTCATTCAGGGAGAGAAGTCAGGAAGTTTTGAGTTCTAGAAAGGGGTGTTCATGATAGAGTAATTAAGCATGAGAGCTAACACTATAGATAGGAGAGAATAAGTCTCTAAGTCTGTATGTAGTTGGTTAAAATAAGATCCATTACTTATGGATAAGGAAAGAATCCTCAGACACACTAAGAGTTTTCCTTTCCCCTAAGAGTTCATTATCTTTTATCAAGTTAGAACTAGGGGCAGTGAAACACAACAGTTAGTTTCACTAGACAAGTACTATTATGGATAGAAATTTTCACACTTATAGCTCAAACATAATAGAGGTGCATTTCTCACTCAAACAATCCAAGGCAATTCCAAAGGGGTGATGAGATGGGATCTCCAGAGTCATTTGAAGACCCAGACTTACAGAAGTAATGCAATCTTCAACATGTGGCTTCCAAAGCTACTCAGGACATTGGCCAAACGGAAAAACACAGGAAAGATCTTCTATAGAAGGTATAGGGGACCAGGCCTGTGAGTGGTAGATACCACTTCCACTAACATTTCCCTGGATGACCCCAGACACATAGCTATACCTCACTCCAGGATGGCTAGGTATCATCAACTCTTTTGTGGTTTCTGGAGCCAAATAATGTTAGGAAATAAAAATACTGGGTTTATCATCCTTCCTACTACAGAATGCTTAGTCTTTAATTTGCTAATGAACTCTGCAGTTTTTCAATGGGGTATAGATTAGTAGCATTACTCAAACTTATTTGAACATGGTGGCCATTTTAGAACATTTAGAAGAAGTAGTGGCTCTAGACTGTAGCATGCATCAGAAACACTCGGCTTATTAAAAAACTGATTGCTAGGCCCCTCCCAGAACTTCTGATTTGGTAGGTCTGGGAAGGGGCCTGAGAATTTGCTTTTCTAACAAGCTCTCAGATGATAATAATACTACTGGTTGAGGAAACACACTTTGAGAACCAGTGATTTACAGGATCCCTTAAGAGAAAAGGAAAATCCAAAGTGATGGGGATGAGGACGTTTGCCTGCTGGATGCAAGTACTGAATTGTTACTTCCATAGCCTTTATTGCTTTCCAAAATCCAGTCCTCTCACTCAAGAGAAGCCATGGCTCTAGTGTGTATGTGAGAGAATTTCATCCATTTCCAGGAGGTATTTGCTGCTAAGAAACAGTATTTCATACTAGAAAACAGAATAGAACTACAATGAATGAGTCAAGCTATGTGGGGAAAATAACTGATAATCACTTCTTAGCACAGTGAATAAATCGCCCAACACTACTCACTCATCTTTCCATCCTCTAACATTTTTGGCACGTACCTAGATGAATAAGAAAAGGTGCCTTCACTTTCAGAGATCACTGTCTTGTTTGTTTGTTTTTTTAAGATTTTATTTATTTATTCATGAGAGACAGAGAGAGAGAGAGAGAGAGTCAGAGACACAGGGAGAGACACAGGCAGAGGGAGAAGCAGGCTCCATGCAGGGACTCCAATGTGGGACTCAATCCCAGGACTCCAGGATCACACCCTGGGCCGAAGGCAGGCACTAAACCACTGAGCCACCCAGGCATCCCCACAGTCTTGTTTAAATTCAAGCAGAGAGATGTGTCTTGGAAATACACACAGAAAGCATGAATTCCAGCCTAGCCCCAAGGATGTGGGGTTAGAGAAACCTTCAAACAGGTAAGTTCTCACTGTGTTTGAGTGTATATAATTCTACTTGCTTCCTACATTGACATTTAACCTCAACCCAATCAAAACATTTATTATTTCCCCCTTGGGTTTTTTCACAACTTTAAAAAAATGTAAATAGATGTTAGGATTAGTTAGTTTTTTCCTCTGATTATTGAGTTTCTTATGACTTCTCTCAGATTTTCAAAACCTGCACTTACCACTTCTTGACAGTTCTTTAAAATAAGCCATAGAGCCACTAGCCATCAATATGAATTATAACACAAAGGGCATAAGTGATGACAGTATTCTATTACCAATTTAGCTCAGTTTGTCAATACAGGCAAATCTCAGAAGTATTGTGGGTTCAGTTCCATACCAGCACCATAAAGTGAATATAACAATAAAATGGGTCACATTAATGTTTTACTTTCCCAGTGCATATAAAACTTATATTTACACTAACCATAGTCTATTAAGTGTGCAATAGAATTATGTCTTAAAAATGTGCATATCTTAATTTAAAAATACTTTATTGCTAAAAACTGCTAACATCATCTGAATTTTCAGTGAATTGTAATCTTTTGCTTGTGCAGGAGCCTGCCTAAGTGTTTGTGGCTGCTTATCAATCAGGGTGGTAGTTGCTGAAGATTGAGGTGGCTGGGGCAATTTCTTAAAGTAAGAAAACAGGGAAGTTTTATAGATTGATCGACTTTTCCTTTCAGTAACAATTTCTCCGTAGTGTGTAACATTTTTTTAAAGATTTTATTTATTTATTCATGAGAGACACACACAGAGAGAGGGAGAGAGAGGCAGAGACACAGGCAGAGGGCAAAGCAAGCTCCACGCAGGGAGCCCAACGTGGGAGTCAATCCCAGGGCTCCAGGATCACGCTCTGGGCTGAAGGTAGTGCTAAACCGCTTGGCCACCCGGGCTGCCCAATGTGTAATACTCTTTGATGGCATTCTACCCATATTAGAACTTCTTTCAGGAAAGAAGTCAATCCTCTCAAACCCTGACACTGTTTTATCAACGAAGTTGGTGTAATATTCTAAATCCTTTGTTGTCATTTCCACAATCTTCACAGCATCTTCACCAGGAATACATTCCATCTCAAAAAACAACTTTCTTTGCCTATCCATAAGAAACAACTCCCTGTCTATAAAAGCTTTATCATGAGACTGTAGCAATCAGGTCACAACTTCAAGGCTCCACTTCGAGTGCTGGTTCTCTGGCTCTTTTCATACTTGCAGTTACCTCATCCACTTCCTTCCTCCTCCATGAGGGTTGGAATCAACGTCTTTCAAACTTCTATTCATGTTGATATTTTGACCAATTTCCATGAATCCATGAATGTTCTTTATGTCATTGACAATGGTGAATCCTTTCTGAAAGATTTTCAATATTCTTTGCCCAGATCCAGCAGAGGAATCACTACCTATGGCAGTTACCACCTTATGTAAGACATTTTTAAATAATAATTCTTGAAAGCAAAAATTACTCTGATCCATGGGCTGCAGAATGGGTGTTGTGTTAGCGGCAATGAAAACGACATTAACCTCATTGTACACCTTCATCAGAGTTCTTGGGTAACCAGGTGCATTATCAATAAGCAGTAATATTTTGAAAGAATCTTTTTTCTGAGCAGGTTTCAATAATGGGCTTAAAATATTCAGTAAACCATGTGGTTTACACAGATGCTCTGTTATCCAGACTTTCTTCCATGAGAGAGCACAGGTAGAGAAGATTTAACATAATTTTTAGGGGTCCTAGGATTCTTTTAAAAGAGTTTGTTTGTTTGTTTGTTTGTTTGTTTGTTTGTTTGTTTAGAGAGTGAAAGTGGGGGAAGAGGCAAAGGGAGAGGGAGAGAAAGAATCTTAAGCAGACTTCTCACCCAGCATGGAGCCCAACATGAGGCTTGATCTCATGACCCTCAGATCATGACCTGAGCCAAAATCAAGAGTTGGATGCTTAACCGACCAAGCCACCCTGGCTTGGAAATCTTAGGATTTTTGGAATAGTCCTTGAGCATTGGCTTCAACTTTGGGTCAGCAGATGCATTAAACTCCTAGTAAGAGAGTCAGCTTGTCCTCTGAAGCTTCAATACTGGTCATGGATTTCTCCTCTCAACCTATAGAAGTCCTATGTGGCATCTTCTTCCAATAAAAGGCTGATTTGTCTACCTTAGAAATGTGTTGTTTAATGTAACCACCTACATTAATTATCTTTTTTTTTTAAGATTTTATTTATTTATTCATGACAGAGAGAGAGAGAGAGAGACAGGCAGAGGGAGAAACAGGCTCCATGCAGGGAGACTGATGTGGGACTCAATCCCAGGTCTCCAGGATCACACCCCAGGCTGAAAGCGATGCTAAACTGCTGGGCCACCAGGGCTGCCCTACCTTAATTATCTTAACTAGATCTACTGGATAATTTACAGCTTCATGTTGCACTTTTATGTTATGGAGACAGCTATTTTCTTTAAACTGCATGAACCAACATCTGTTAGCTTTAAACTTCTCTCACCTTCCTCACCTCTCTCAGCCTTCATAGAACTGAAGAGTCAGGGCCTCATTCTGGATGATGCTTTGGCTTAAGGGAATGTTGTAGCTGGTTTGATGTTCTATCCAGGTCACTCCTTATGAGGAATATGGCTGTTTTGCTTTCTTATCATTCATTAGTTCACTAGAGTAGCACTTTTAATTTCTTTCAAGAACTTTTCCTTTGCATTTACAACTTGGCTAACTAGTGCAAGAGGCCTGGCTTTTGACCTCTCTCAGCTTTCAACATGCCTTTCCGGCTAAGCTTAATCATTTCTAGCTTTTGATTTAAAGAGGAAGACTCTTCCTTTCACTTATTGTTAGGGTTATTAATTGGCCTATTTGAAATTGCTGCTGTGTATGGGTGTGGTTTGTGGTACCCCAAAACATAAAATATGATAATAGTAACATCAAAGATCACTTATCATAGATCACCATGACAAATATAACAATAGTAAAAAAGTTTGGAATATTTCCAGAATTACCGAAATGAGACACAGAGACATGAAGCAAGCAAATGCTCTTGCAAAAATTATGCTTATACGTCTGCTTAACCAGAGTTGCCACAAACCTTCAATTTGTAAAAACCATAATATCTGTGAATCACAATAAAGTAAAGCTCAAGAAAATGATATACGCCAATATTTAATTTCTGCCTCAAAGGTGACAAAGTAAGATTTATGAAGGAGAAAATGGGCATGACTTTGACTCTTGTAGAGGGAGCAATTATGAAATTAGAGTTAGTTTTGTTCTTTATTTCTCCTAAACACTAGGCTTGATTCTGAAATCCAAAGATCTGTCTAAAACAAGTTGCTAAGCTATATAATTTTACATTGGTTTGTTTAAAAACTTGGAGATATGTCAGAAAGCATTTTAGGGTCCCTTTTATTTTTATCAAACATCACTGGCTTTGGACAATGCTCCATTATGCTCTGATAAGATGCTAGAAGAAACCCATGGTATTCTATACTTCTATTCTGATATAGAGGGTATGGTAGAGAAACGACAATATTATCCATGAGTTTTAGAATTGCTGAGGCTGGATAATGAGAAGGCAGTGGAATCATTATGCTAGCCTGTTTCGCTTTGTATATATTTAAATTTTTCCTTAAAAACATCTTTTCTCTAAAAATTGGTGTTCAGTGGTCTTATCAGCCTAATCAGTCCTACTGGCAATTTCATGAAAGATAGGACAATGTTTACGAAATTATACTTTCTTACCAAAATCAGCAAATGCCTCCAAAAATCTCTTCCCAAAATTTGCCTGTGTAACTACAAAATGCTGAGATAGTATACTGTTGTCATTTGTGAGACTCTATTTCCTTGATGGAAGAGTTATCCACAAATCGCAAAGAAAAATCCATTTCTAAATACTAGCAAGAATCTTATTAAAACAATCTGATTTCATATTTTATTTCATAAAATAAGTGAAAATTTTCTCAGTCTTTAAGAAGTTAGTCCAAATATTGTATACCTATTAGTGAATGACTTAAAATTATATCTTGAGAGAAATATCTGCAAGTATTTGATACATTTGATTGACCCCTACAAAGACTGAAAGGTAGCATTTAAAGAGAAAAGGGCATAACTCTTCTAAGTCACTTTTTTTGTGAGTAAATGTTTAACTAGCTCTCCAAAACAACAATGCATATGTAAGTCTCCATACATAGGTTACTTTAAATTCTACTGATAGAAAGGATATAACACAATTTGCAAATAGTTGGTACAATGTGTTTGTTAATTCTATATGGCCATTTGATTATCAGAGAATTTTTTTTTTGTTGACTTTTGTTAAAATCTTGGTTCCATAGCCTATATTTGCTTCTTTGTTGAATTGAACTATAGTTTTCAAAAACTGGGAGAATATTTCCTCAATTTTTGTGCCATTCACAACACAATAGTGGATACAGACACAACACACTTTTACATTTAATCTGCATCAGTAACATTTTGTCCCTCACATTCTTAAGTCTAGATCAACAAAACAATAACTCAAACTCTGATTTTAGCTTTGCCAGTTTCCATGGTGGATTTTAAGCTACCAACATGGTACCCCTGAAAATGGAGTTGGGAAGAGGTGCACTGTAGCATACCATCACACAGTGTTTCCACCATATAGACATAACAGATGCAAATAACTTCAGAAGTGTGATGGTCTGTGTGTGTAGCCACACAAGTATGAATACTTGCAAGACGTAGTAAAATCATTAAGAATTGATACATCTTGAGTATATACTACACTGTTCTTAATATAAATCACTTAATTATAAATTTACATACTTTTTGATAATGACTATGTTTCACAACTGGCTCAGAAAACTCCCCCAAATTGAATAATCACTTCTTAGCAGCCAGTACGGAAGTTCAACTACATCATCACCTCTCATATTTGTGAACTAATATAGGGAATGTGTGTATTGTGTGTATGTGTGTGTGTTTTATAAAACAAGTTTTATAATTCCTCCCCCAACTTGTCATACTAACCTTATTGCCCTTTTCTCAAAAAAAAAAAAAAAATGCAACTTTCTGCTTAATGGAATAATTCCCTAAACTGAAATGAGCTCCATTAACCCTTTTGAAATCATTTTCAAACTTGAGGGCCTCCCAGGTCCAATAAATCCACCATCCTGAAGTTTTCTTGACCCTCTTCACAGTTAGTCCTTCTTTCCTTCCTCCATACTATCAAAGCACATTATACATCCTCTCCCTGAAGCTTTCTTAATTCTATATCATGTTAGAATTCACTTTTTGAGAGCAAGAACCATATGTAGGCTTTGAACCTTATTCTTCACAGCAAGCACTCAGTACGTGTTCCTGAATCTAATCTTTCTTTATACATTTGTTGGAAATATAAGATGCAACCAGCTTCATGAAAACAGAGCTATCTTCAATGTATCAGAAGTCCAATTCTTCCATCCATCATTGTGATGAGTGAGTATCAAAAAAGTTGGCAGTACCTGTTGGCTAAAATAACACACATGCACCCAACGAGGATGTTCTCCAAAGGTCATATGGCACCTGAGGCCAAAGTGGAAGTCCTTTCCATACTGGAAGTTAGGCAGCTTCAATCCTAGACTTGTTTCAACAGTTCACTAATTGGACCAAGTCTCTTAGTGTTTCTGGGGTCTGGTGTTTAGATCTGTAATGCTAGATGGCTGAACGAGATGGCATTTAAAGGGAGCTCACCAAACCCTAATTCTCTATGATTCTAAGGTTCTAACACATACAATCGAGCAACACAGAGATTTCTATCTCCAGTGTATACTAGAAACCCAATTCCAACATCAAGTTATCAAATGGGAGGCAAGAGTGTTTTTTGCCCATTCTCTAATTCTAGGTTGTTCTATAAAGGGAATTGTCTTGAACTTTAGAACAATGGAGAAAGAAATTTAATAATATAATAATACTATATAGCTTATAATTTATAACTGCCCTGTGGCAGAATAGTTTTATAGCTGTATTATAAACCCACACTTCTATTGAAATATTGAATTGCTCTTGAAAAATTCTAGTTTTCCCAATAAAAAATGTTTCTGCTATAAATGAAGGGTTTTCTGTTAACTATAGGTTCTACATCAAAGTGTTGGCTGCCATGGAGACCAAAGGACACAAATATCAAGTAAAATCTAAGTCAACAGCTGGTAATTCCTGTTGGGAGGGATATTTCTCTTTTCTCTATGAAGAATGATTTTCTAAGTTCAGCAGTGGGGAAAGCAAGATTCATAAAGCTGATGATGCAAACGTGTCCCTCAGTGAGTTGCAGAGTATGAAGTATAATAGCTTTCCAGCTATTTGTAATAGCCAAGCAAAATAAGAAGATGGCTGTTATAGAAGGAAGCCTGCATCACCGAGGAAAGCAGGTGAGGGTCATTTGCTATTGTACTCACCTCATCTACAGAAAGAACTGGTCCTGAGGAATTTTAAAGAATTAAGGAGGTGGAACTCTCTCCTCCAGCAATCCAAGATGCCAAAAGGAAAAAAGGTAAAAGGGAAGAAGGTGGCCCTGGCCCCTGCTGTTGTGAAGAAGCAGGAGGCCAAGAAGGTGGTCAATCCCCTGTTCTGGAAGAGACCCAAGAATTTTGGCATTGGGCAGGACATCCAGCCCAAAAGGGACCTCGCCCAATTTGTCAAATGGCCATGCTACATCCGGCTGCAGTGGCAAAGAGCTATTCCCTTATAAACATCTAAAAGTGCCTCCTGTAATTAACCAGTTCACCCAGGCCTTAGACCGCTAAAGAACTACTCAACTGCTTAAGCTGGCCTACAAGCACAGACCAGAGACAAAGCAAGAGAAGAAGCAGAGATTGTTGGCCCAGGCTGAGAAGAAAGCTGCGGGCAAAGGGGATGTCCCCACTAAAAGGCCACTTGTCCTTTGAGCTGGGGTTAACTCTGTCACCACCTTGGTGGAAAACAAGAAGGCTCAGCTGGTAAGGATCACACATGATGTGGATCCCATTGAGCTGGTTGTCTTTCTGCCTGCCCTGTGTCATAAGATGGGGTTTTCCTACTGCATTATCAAGGGGAAGGCCAGGCTGGAGTGTCTGGTCCACAGAAAGACCTATACCACTGTAGCCTTCACACAGGTTAACTCTGAAGGCAAGGGAGCTCGGGCTAAGCTAGTAAAATCCATCAGGACCAATTACAATGACAGATATGATAAGATCTGCTGCCACTGGGCAGGCAACATCCGGTGTCCAAAGTTGGTGGCTTGTATCGCCAAGGTAAAAAAGCAAAGGCTAAAGAACTGGCCACCAAACTGGGCTGAGTGGATGTTGTTGAATTTTCTGGACATAAAAGTAATAAATAGTTCTCTTTCAAAAAAAAAAAAAAGAATAAAGGAGATGGAGATTCAATTGAAAAAATAGGTGGTGACACTTAACTATGTCATAGGTGCCAGGCACTTCAGGTTTTCTCCTGAGCACCCCTTCCCTACATTATTAGTTCCTCCATTTCTGTTAAGTCCAAAGATGAATAAAGTTCCAAATTTTCTCTCCCCTCCAAGATATCTCAATACAACAAATGGCCTAAATTAAAGGTATTGCTAGCTTTCCTATCTCAAACCTAGGGGATGGAGGGAAGAGAACATGTGACAGATGATATCCATGGTCATGCTTTTCTATCATTGTGGTGTTTTAACCTTGAAATGGAGTTCCCATACCTGAATCTCAGTTATATGTCTGTTGTTATTTAGCATCCCTTAAATGAATATCTGTTAACAGTTACATGTTTATTAAAAACATATGTTAAATATCTAATATACAAGACATTCTGTCAGCTTCTCTGTGGATAAAAGGATTAAATAAACACAGATTCTGTCCCAGAGAGAGCTTATAGACTGAGCAGGGACACAAAAATTTCGATAGATGTAATACAAAATGATGAGCCATAATGAAGATGTATGCAAAGTATGTGGGAGTTCAATGTGGGAAGAGAGAACTTCCATCTGAGCAGGTGGGAAAATGCTTAATGGAAAAGTAGGAGTTAAGGTGGTTTATAGAGATGAAACAATTCTGGAAGGATAGGTCATATACTGTGGATTGATTAACTTTATTGGAGTATAAGATGTGTAAGTAGAAATAGCAAGAAATAAGGGCACCTGGGTAGTTCAGTCCATCTGCCTTTGGCTCAGGTTGTGATCCTGGGGTCCTGGGATTGAGCCCTGCATCAGGCTCCCTGCTCAGTGGGGAGTCTGCTTCTCCCTCTCCCTCTGCCTTTCCCCCTGCTTGTACTCTCTCTCTGTCAAATAAATAAATAAAATCTTTTTTTAAAAAAAGAACAGGCTACATAAACCACATCTTCTTTATCCATTCATCTTTCAGTGGACACTGAGGCTCCTTCCACAGTTTGGCTATTGTGGACATTGCTGCTATAAATGGAATATTACTCAGCCATTAGAAATGACAAATACCCACCATTTGCTTCAACGTGGATGGAACTGGAGGGTGTTATGCTGAGTGAAGTAAGTCAATCGGAGAAGGACAAACATTATATGGTCTCATTCATTTGGGGAATATAAAAGTGAAAGGGAATATAAGGGAAGGGAGAAGAAATGTGTGGGAAATATCAGAAAGGGAGACAGAACATAAAGACTCCTAACTAACTCTGGGAAACGAACAAGGGGTGGTGGAAGGGGAGGAGGGCGGGGGATGGGGGTGAATGGGTGACGGGCACTGAGGGGGTCACTTGACAGGATGAGCACTGGGTATTATACTGTATGTTGGTAAATTGAACACCAATAAAAAATAAATTTATTTTTAAAAAAAGGAACAGGCTATAAATTTAATAAGGGATAGATTCTTTGAGGGAATTATGGTAACTAGATGTGTCTAAAATCCTTGTTTAAAAAATCCTGAAAGACATGTCATTTGTAAATATCTTCTGTTTCACAAGTGCCTTTTAGTTTTATTGGTTCTTTCACTGTACAAAAGCTTTCTATCTTTTTTTAATTTAAATTCAATTAGCCAACATATAGTAGATCATTAGTTTCAGGTGTGGAATTTAAGAAACAACAAAAAAGAGTGAACATAAGGAAAGGGGTAAAAGAAAAAAGGGAAGCAAACCACAAAAGACACTTAACTATAGAAAACAAACTGAGAGTTGCTGGAGGAGAGGTGAGGGGGAATGGGGTAACTGGGTGATGAGCATTAAGGAAGGAACTTGTTCTGACGAGCACTGGGTATTATATGTAAGTGATGAATCACTCACTACACTCTGCCCCTGAAGCCAATATTGCACTGTATGTTAACTAATTAGAATTTAAAACTTTAAAAACTTTTTTAAAAACCCACTTTAAAAAATCCTGAAAGGTATCTAATAAGGAGTCAAAAATATTGGACTGAAATTGTTAAGCTGGAACTTAAGATACAGCTTAGGGGTAAACTGTAAGGGAATGAGAATGGGGAAAAAAAAAAAGGAAGATTGCCAAGGGAAAAACCAGGCAGTAAAACAAAAGGAAAACAAAATGCAATTATAAAGGATTGCTAAGATTTGCTTTTTTTAAATGTACATACATGTGTATGTGTTTCAGTAGATTCAAATCATGACCCTAAATCAACCATCACAGAATCACCAGTTATTGAATTCACTGTGATGAGCTTCTTATATAAATTATATCATTTTACCATTACAGAAACCCTATAAATTCTCTTTATTCTCAATTTTATATGAAAAAAATAATTTCCCTCAAGTTACCATAACTCAAAACTCCAAGACATTACTGGAATCTAAATCTAGCATGATCCAAACTCCAATCACTGTGCTATCTCACTTCCCAGATGCTATCATTCCCTAAAAGTGGCTGATAATATAAATAATTATACCAAAAAATAAATAAATAAATAAATAAATAAAAAATAAATAAATAAATAAATAAATAAATAAATAAATAAATAAATGATTATACCAACTGGGGTTGCCAGATTTAACCATAAAAATACAGAATATTGAGTTAAATTTAAATTTCAGATAAACAATAAATAATTTTTAGCATAAGTATGTCCTATGTACTTGGGAAATTTTTATACTAAAATATTATTTGTTGTTTATCTGAAATTCAAACTTAACTACATATCTTGTATCTTATCTGACCAGCCTGGAAACAACTGAATTTGGGAAATGATGTCAGTTCTCTTAAATAACAGATTTTCCTTAGCCCAGGTTAATAGCAAAGTAGGCAGGCAATAAATGAGGCACAGATGGATAAAAAAGAATAAGCAAATGATAATGGATCAATATATATCCAATGATATTATCCAATGAATGGATAATACATTATAAAAGGCACTATAGAATGAATCTTTATCTAGCCATTTTTATATTAGTGATATTATTATTCTGATAACCATTGGAGGTTAGGGTATTTAGTAATACAGGGTAAAATATCCACTTAAGTTTCTCAGATATCAATGAAAATATTAACACACTCATTTTAACTAAGATTTCAGAAAGAAAAATTGTCAGAACCCAAACCATCTGCATATACAGAGCTAATTTAAAATGTTTCACTAATTTAACCTAATTGAAAAATAAAATGCATATTTTAATGGCTCTGTTGTTCTGATAATATGTTTCTCCAGACATATAATATAGCCAATGGCCAAATCAAGAACATAATAATGTAGATATTTTAAAGAAAGAAAGAATAATTTAAATGCACAACATTATTCTTCAGTTATTACTTCCAATTCTCAGTTGATGGAATAAGCCATTTAAAAACTCATTGTCTGGCACAAAAACACATAGATCAATGGAACAGACTAGAGAGTCAAGAAATACACCCACATTTATATAGCCAATTAATCTATGACAAAAGAGGCAAGAATATACGATGGGAGAAAGCCTTTTCAACAAATAGTGTTAGGAAAATTGGCCAACTATATGTAAAAGAAAGCAACTGGACCACTTTCTTACACTATGTATGAAAATAAACTCAAAATGGATTAAAGATTTTAATATAAGACCTGAAACCATAGAATTCCCAGAAGAAAACATAGGCAGTAAGCTCTTTAACATTTTTCTTAGCAATATTTTTTTTGGATCTGTCTCATCAGGCAAGGACAACAAAGACAAAAATAAACAAATGAGACTACATCAAACTAAAAAGCTTTTGCACAGGAAAAGAAACCATCAATAGAACAAAAAGGCAACCTACTGAATGAGAAAAAAATAATATAAAATGATATATCTGATAAGGGATTAACATCCAAAACACATAAAGAACTCCTATAAGTTAATTCAAAATTACAAATAATCCAGTTAAAAAACAGGCAGAGAATCTGAATAGATACACACACAATGGAATATTACCCAGCCATAAAAAAAAATCTTGCCATCTGTGAAAACATGGATGAACTTAGAGAGTATTATGAAAAATAAAATAAGTCAGACAGAGAAAGATAAATACTGGATGACTTCACTTAAGCATGACATAAAAAACAAAACAAATAAACAAAACAAAACAGAAACAGACTCCAGATACAGAGAACAGACTGGTAGTCCCCAGAGGGGAAGGGGTTGCAGCATGTGTGAAATAGATGAAGAGGATTAAGAGGTACAATCTTCCATTTATAAGACAAATAAGGCACAGGGATATAATGTACAGCATAGAGAATATAGCTAATAATGTTGTAACAACTTTGCATGGTGACAGATACTAACTGGTCTTACTGCTGTGACCATTTTGTAATGTATATATTAAATCACGATGTTGTACACCTGGAATTAATACAATATTGTATGCCAATTATTTTTCAATTAACAAAAAAGAATTGAAAAAAACCCACCTCTTATTTGCAGCAAGTGGCTACAATTGAAGGAAATTTTAAATGGAATTTCAAATCACTGACCATTAGAATATAAATCTAAAACAAATCAGAAAGGTATATTTTGAAATCATTGATATGACAAGACTTTCAACTTGCTCTTCAGTGAAATGAGAACTATATTTAACTTTAGAACAAGAAATCAAGAGGTGTTTAGTCAATGAGTACTATGACAATTAAAGCTTGCTGTTAAGAAGTACTGTATTTATGAAAATTACCAAGACCCTTGATTATACACACTTTTAAATCAAAATCTGTCCTTGAACTATTTTTTTGCATTGCAATTATAAATTGGTTATTTCCAGACAAGATGTGGTTACCAAGTGACCTGAAAAGCTGTCAGTTTTAAACAGGGCCTGAACAAGAAAAGGCTCTGCAACAGGTCCAGAATAGTATGCAAGGTGCCCTGCCAATTGGGCCACATGAACCAGTAGATCCAATGTCGCTTAACATGCCAGGGGCAGGTAGGGATACTATTTGGAGCCTTCGCCGGGCTCTGGAGGTGAATCAAAGTCCCCAAAATGAATCAAGTGTCAATCATATGTCTATATATCACATAAGAAAAAATATTTATTCCTCCATAAGATTCCTTAAATGAATACCAGAGTAATAGATCAGATAGTACTTATTGTTTGTATTAATTTTATGTATCTGTATATTTTGGAATATAGATTTTTCCAGTAGGATTTGTATTTATTTCTGGCTTGCCCTATAACACCTCATTGTACAAAATGATAAGTATATCTGGATATCAGGCAGGGGAACTTACAACTGATGGAAGAAAAATAGCATAGTTGTAACTTTCTCTTCAACTCTTGAATATTGATCAAGTGATTCAGATATAAAAGTGAAAGTGTGGAGGACAAAAACAGCTTTTTTCCCCTTTTTGGTTTGAATGACCACAACAGAAAGAAAAATACAAAGTAAAACAAAATTATGTGAGTATTACATAGACTGAAGCCAAAAATGTTATAAGGAAATATCTATTTATACAAATTTTGAAAACAATGCACTGGCAATCTTGTAGGGCTGGCCCTTCTGCTGGAAAGGAGCCTGGGCCAACTGGCCAGTGTTCACAACCCAGTCTCTAACTGCACATGTTTCTTGACAGGCACCTAGATAAGGATGCTCACCAGTACATTTCTGAGAGAGAAATCTACTGGTATCCACCATCTCTTATTTGAACTGACAGAAAAACAAAATGGAACATGTGATTGTCACACAGCAGTCTTCCAGGCAGCTTAGAATATTTCTGGCTCAGGGTAACACTTAGCTTGTTTGAGACAACTTTTCTATCCATCAACTGTGTCAAAGTATCAAAGACTTTCTGGAAGTTTAGGTAAAGAGCAGCATCGATTTCTAACTGGGTGGTTAGCAGGTGTGGCTTGAAATAAAAATTGGGGGTAAAACACAATCTCTATTGTTCACATTAACTTTAAGAAGGAGGGGATAGGGATCCCTGGGTGGCGCAGCAGTTTAGCGCCTGCCTTTGGCCCAGGGCGCGATCCTGGAGACCCGGGATCGAATCCCACGTCGGGCTCCCGGTGCATGGAGCCTGCTTCTCCCTCTGCCTATGTCTCTGCCTCTCTCTCTCTCTCTCTGTGTGTGTGTGTGTGTGTGTGTGTGTGTGTGTGTGTGTGTGTGACTATCAAAAATAATAAAATAAAAATTAAAAAAAAAAAAAAGAAGGAGGGGATAAAGGGCATCTGGGTGGCTCAGTGGTTGAGCGTCTGCCTCTGGCTCAGGTCATGATCCTGGGATCCTAGGATTGAGTCCCGCATCAGGCTCCTTACGCAAAGCCTGTTTCTCCCTCTGCCTATGTCCCTGCCTCTCTCTGTGTCTCTCATTAATAAATAAATGAAATCTAAAAAAATGAAGGGGAGATCCTATGCTCTGGCCATGATGAAAGGACAGAGATCAAACATACGTTCCCCTCTAAAATAATCAAGATTCACATAGAATATATTAAAAACAGTTTTCATACATGTAAAAACAGGAAACACAGGGCAGTGATCCTTGAGAAAAGGGAAACCTGCAAGGTAAGCCCTACAATTGCATCAATGTAGGCCTCCTAAGGTCAGTTCACAGGCCATGGAACCAAGGAAAAAAACTCAAGCAGAGCCCAGTAAATTTTGCTGAATTGAAGAGACAGAGATCAGAGTTCAGATTGCTCAGGGCAGCTAGAATTTGTGGGCAATGAAACAGAGAGGAGGGAATACAGGGAAGGAGACTTAGAGATCTGTAGAGGCCCTCCCGCCCAAGTCTTCATCTGATCTGTGTTTGCGTAAGAAGAAACTACCTGAAATCAGGGGAAAAAATCACTAAAATCTAGTAGGAGAACTGTACAGGACTAGACAGTAGGAGCCTGTACAGGAACTAGACAGTGGGTATAATACTAAAAACCATAGAGCTTTCATAATGATGCTAAATTAGCCCTAGACTAAGGACATCCCTGGACTTACCTTAACAAAGCTTAAAAGTCTTGAAAGGATGTAACTGATTCTAATTAACTTAAATTCCCGCCTCCCTGGTGGGGGTGGGGGGGGGAGGGAATGATACATAAAAAAACCAACACTATATTTAATAGAATACAACAAAATATAGCAATCAATACTTTGAAACCCACAATGTCTACCATTCAATTTAAAAATGATTATAAAGTAAGAAAATATGGTCCATAAATGGGGGGAATCAATCAATAGGAATATATCCAGAAATTATAGTAATTATTAAATTAGCAGAGAAGGATATTAAAAGGGTATTATACGATCTGTGTATTCAAAAAGACAAAAGAAAACATAAGCATGGTAAGAAGAGAAATGAAAGCTATAAAATAAGCCCAAAGATCATTTCTGGATATGGGAAAAAAGTATCTGAGGTGAAAAATACACGGGACAGAATTAACAGCACATTAGGAAGTGCTGGTAAAAAGATCAGTGAACTTTAAGCCATGTCAATAGAAATGATCCAAAATAAAGCCCAGAGAGAAAACCCTAAGGGGAGAGGGAAGAGGATCAATGAACTATCAGGCAACACAGCAGTCTAACATATGTGTAATTGGAGCCCCAGGAGCAGAGAGGCAGAAAAATATCTGAAGAAAATCTGCTGGAATTTCTCCAAATCTGATGAAAATTATGAGCCCACAGTGCAAAAACTCAAGGAAACCCAAGCAAAACATATTTTTTAAAAACCATATTTATTACATTATATAAGTTGTTGAAAATAGTGATAAAAAGAAACCTCAGTAACTGCTAGAGAACAAAAAGGACTAAAAATGCAGATGGAGGGATCCCTGGGTGGCTCAGTGGCTTAGTGCCTGCCCTTGGCCCAGGGTGTGATCCTGGAGTCCTGGGATCGAGTCCCATATCGGGCTCCCTCCATGCCTGCTTCTCCCTCTGCCTGTGTCTCTGCCTCTCTCTCTCTCTCTTTTTCTGTGTCTCTCATGAATAAATAAATAAAATCTTAAAAAGAGGTATACAGATGTAAATATGATAGCACACATCTGGCCAGATACCACACAACCCAGAGTACCCTAGAGAAGCCATCCTTAAAGTGATGAAGGGAATGGGGGAGGGAGAACACCTTGACCTAAATTCTCTACTCAGCAAGAATACTTCCCAAAAATAAAGGTGAAATTAACTCTTATTTCTGACAACAGAAACGTTGTTTCTGTTGTTTCTGTTGACAACATTTGTTGTCAACAGACGCATACTACAACATGCCAAAAGAAGTTCTTCAGATAGAAGGAAGATGGAAGATGATAATGTAAGGAAATCTGAATCTACATAAAAGAATGAAGGAAATTGGAAATTATAATGGGGTAAATATAAACGCCTTCTTAAAATATATTATATATTATAATGCCTTTAAAAGAAAGTTTAATACTTAGCAAATACAAGCCATAATCAGAAAACATAGTTAGCATGCTTAAAAATCATTGTTAAATAATGCTCATTTTGTTCATTGGGCCTTAGGAAAGTCATTTTTCAATGGGGAGATGACATGGTATATGGTATGAATGCTTCCAGGGAGATTTTACATTTATTAATGGATAAATGTAGTTTCCTACCCCACTACCTACAAAAGTCCTCCCTCTCATAGAACCAGGAACCCTAATATTTCCTAGTCTGAAAACGAGAAGGAATGTCCCTAAACAGTGCAGTTTGTGAAGGGAGAGGGATGAGAATGTGGTCTCTAATCATAGTATCCTCCTTAACATCGAGCTGATTATGATTCCTGGACACTATAGTCACACAAAATAACAAGTAAAAAATCAAAAACAAAGACTGGATAATAGAGTCCAAGAAATTTTCTAAGACACATAGTAATAAGACAAAGTGACAGGTAATATGATGAAAATAGATATAGGATTTGGGCAAGAAGTGGGTGGCTCAGTTGGTTAACTGTCAGACTCTTGATTTTAGCTCAGGCCATGATCTCAGGGTTGTGGGATGGAGCCCCATGTTGGGCTCAGTGGTCAGTGGGAGTCTGCTTGAAATTCTCTCCCTCTCCTTCCCCCCAGCTCAGGTGCATGCATTCTCTCTCTCTCTCTCTCTAATAAACAAATCTTAATAAATAAATAAATAAATGCCAGGAATATTGTAGAGCTGAAAAATACAGACATGTTTACTTTAAAATAGGCTCTGATTAGAAATGGAAGAGTATAAATACATTTTAAAGTTGTCTCCAGTGACAGAAACTAAACAGACATTATATTTCTTATCAGCAATAAAAGAGGAAGAAAGCAAGGCAATACTTTCAAAATTCTGAGGAAAAAAATATTTTCAACTAAAACTTCTCTACCAAGTCAATGTGTCAAGAGTCATGGCACTTGATAGCCATGGTTAGAATAGACTCAGAAAATGTACTTTTGATCCACCTTTTCTTAAAAAGTTACTTTAGGATTAACTCTAGCCAACAAAGATAGGAAAGCAATAAATGAAAAGATATAGGATACAAGAGAATTGGAAACAAATAGGAAGGCTAGAGAGAGAAGGTCCCAAGATGACAAGACACTAGAGAGCCTCCAGTCTATTTTGAGGAGAAAGTGAGAGGACTCTGAGAGGGAGAACTCTAGGGAAAAGCAGAGTGGGCATAAAACATAACTGAGGGGCTGGATACAATTAAGCATATGACAAAGGCAAATGCAAGGGGAAAAGAACATTTAGAACCCCACAGAAAATGGGGGGAGGCACTACAAAATGCCAAGGTCCAAATACAAAACAAAGTTAAAATGCATTATTTTGAACACTTGGGACCACATCTTTGTAATAGAAGAGATGTAATTCTTAGCAATCTCTAGTCACTAATTGAATTTTATTTATGTTGTTATAAAATAGTATTTTCTGCATCATTGCCCAGCATAAGATTTAACAGAAAGGGAAAACGTGGAAGACTTGGGTGTGGTTTCTGAACAAGAAGTAAATTTTAAGAATCCTAACAAAGACACCTGGGTGGCTCAGTGGTTAAACGTCTGCCTCCTGGAGTCCTGGGATCGAGTCCCACATCGGGCTCCCTGGAGGGAGTCTGCTTCTCCCTCTGTCTATATTTCTGCCTCTCTCTGTGTCTCTCATGAATAAATAAATAAAATCTTTTTTTAAAAATAAGAATCTTAACAATATAAAAGCAAAATCTTACATAATACAAAGTAGACCATAAAAATGGAAGGAAGATAGGCAAAAGGAAAAGAATATTTTCTTCTTACCTAGTGGGATATCAAGATACCCTATGGAAGGTAAATAGAACAGGAAACAGGAATTCAGGTTTCTATTTAAAGGTACTAAGTTAAAGGACACCTGGGTGGCTCAGTGGTTGAGAGTCTGCCTTTGGCTCAGGGCGTGATCCCCAGGTCCTGGGTTTGAGTCCTGCATCAGTCTCCTTGCTAAGAGCTTGCTTCTCCCTCTGCCTGTGTCTCTGCCTCTCTCTCTGTATCTCTCATGATAAATAAATAATAATAAATAAAAATTAAAAAATTAAATTACAAAGTTAAGGAATTAAACACTAAGAGAAATACAACCATCAGACACTAGGCAGGAAGAAAAAGATAAGTGGGAACAAAGAGCAAAAGCCTCTGCTTTCACAGTGGAGACCTGTTCATTGTTATCAAATTTATACTTTCATCTAAATCGATAAATATCTATTGATAAAGTAAAAAGGGATGTAATCATATTTTCTAGTTTTTTGAAGTAACCACCAAAAGATAAAAACAGAAATTAGCCAAAAAAAGTTTGCCTCTAAGGTGTATGTTTAGAGAATAGCCTGGCGCAAAGCAAGAGTTTATTGTTTTTCATTATTTCAGAATTTTTAAATCAGTCAAGGGGCACCTGGGTGGTTTAGTCAGTTAAGCATCTGCCTTCAGCTCATGTCATGATCCCAGGGTCCTGGAATTGAGCCAAGTCAGGCTCCCAGCTCAGCAGGGAGTCTGCTTCTCCTTCTGCTTCTGCCCCCCTACTTGTGTTCTCTCTCTCAAGTAAATAAAATCTTTATAAAAAAGAAAAAAAAAGAATTTTTTAATCAGTAGAAAGGAGAAAAGAAAATGGAAATAAATTGAAATAAATGAGCAAACCAAAGGTAAATACACTTTTTAAATATTATCTGTGTTTCCTATGGAGTGGATGACAAAGTTTCTGCATTTAATGCTAATTTCTTTAAGAGTTTCCTGCTGATTCCTAGTGATTGTTAGAAATATCAGTCTGAAATGAAAATGATGATGGTGAAAATAAACCTTCCTTACTTAAACTTCAAGATATTTTGGGAATAAAGGTACAGGTTCTTTTTCTGACTTGAAAGAAGGAAATCCATCTGCTCCATAGGATTATTGACAGCCTTTCTTCTCCCATTTGGGTTTCATTTCATACAGCAGCATGAAACTACAATTCTGAGGTCTAGTTTTCTACCTTTATTTTCTTCTTTCTTTCTCTGAAAAAAAAAATGCTAATTTTTAGTCAGAGATTGAATTCCTACTTGGGTTTCCCTCTATTCCTTGCAGGACAGCTTCTTTAATTTCCTTTGAGGGAAGTAATGGATTTCTTTATCCAGAGCCTATTATGAAGCAGTACAGCAGAGCACACCCAGATGGGATCTTAGAAACATATAAAAAATGAAAGAATAAACAAAAAGATAAAAGCCAATTAAACTCTGCAATGAAAATATCATAGACCGCAAAAGCAGTCTGATGATATTGTAGCATGCATCTTGATATAGCAAGGTTTAGAAAATGACTTTTAGGGGCACCTGGGTGGCTCAGCGGTTGAGTGTCTGCCTTTGGCTCAGGTCATGAGCCCAAGGTCCTGGGATTGAGTCTCATATTGGGCTCCCCATGGGATGCCTGCTTCTCCCTCGGCCTGTGTCTCTGCCTCTCTTTGTCTGTCTCTCATGAATGAATAAATAACATTAAAAAAAAAAAAAAAAGAGAATGACTTTTAATGACCAGTATGGGGCAGGGGGAGAGTATAGCCTGGCACAACTTCTTGAAAAGCAACTGTCAAAGGGTAATGGATTTTATATTTTTAAAAATTTCAGCTTTTTCTCAGTCCAAGTCAAGTCCTTCATTTTAACAAAGATCTCTAGAGGCAATCCACTTGAGCCCTGACCAAGGGAAACACCACAGGAGCGTGAGAAGGAACTTGATGGCCTAACAACATTATTCAGAAGATGATACTTACATGCTGACAAAATTGAAGGACACTCAAGGACTAAAATACTAAACCGAACACGAGCCTCAAAACGTCTGGGACACATGAATGGATTTCTGAAATACTCAACAATAAATAGGAGTGAGATGGATCCCAAAATCACCCGGGGATTCACCCCACCTCACCTTACTATAGTAAAAAGTTGTAGAAATTGGGCAGTGATAAAAACCAGCACACTCAAGGCACCTGGGTGGCTCAGTCAGTTAAGTGTCAGACTTAGGCTCAGGTCATGACCTCAGGGTCCTGGGATCGAGCCCCTCATCAGGCTCTGTACTCAGCAGGAAGTCTGCTTGTCCCTCTGTCCCTACCCCTACTCATGCTCTCTCGCTCTCTCTCAAATAAATCTTTTTTAAAAATGCAGCACCCTCAAACACTAAGAAACCACATCTTACACATTCAAGAAACATTAAGACCTCAAGTCTCTCTTGTCTTGTTCTAGTCAACAACTTCCAGTTATTGTCCTAATTCCCCAGCTTGATTTACAGGCAAGGTCTGCATGCTTTGCCTCTACTTCCTCACACTCTTTCTGGTTAGTTCATTGTGGTAGTCAAATAACATTTACCCTCTCCACTCTTGTTAAGGTTCCTAGTGGCCTCTTGTTGGACAAACCTTAAATCTACATTCAGTCCTTATCTTATTTGATATTTCTGTTCACTTGAGATTATTAGCCACCCTTCCCTTGAAAATGAATTTTTCTTGAAATGGTTTCTCATGCTGGCCCCCTAACTCTATGTTCATTCCTTTGAAAGACCATTATTGAAGATCTCTTACATGCCAGGCACTCTTATAGGCTCTGTGGATACAACAGTAAATGAAACAGTCAATCCCTAATCTCATGGGTTGACATAATAAAATAAAAATAATAAAAGATATAATAAAAAGACAAAGTAAAATATTTAGAATTCTGGAAAATAACTGCTAAGAAAAAGAAAGCAGGGAAGGTGAGATAAGGAGTTACAGTAATTTGGGTTATAATTTTAGACAAAGTAGCCAGAAAAATTGATATTGGATATTGATTAAAGTTGGTATTAGATATTGATTAAAAACCTAAAGGAAGTAAGGGAGGAAACTATGTGGATTTCTGGGGGAGTATCAATATAGGAAGAGAGAATGGTAATTTCAAAGGCCCCAAAGCAGGAATCTGCAGGGTATATTAGAAGAACTTCAGGAAGACCAGGGTGATTGGTGCCAAATCATTATGGAAGAAAGAGGTAGAAACTGACTAAAGAGAAGTAACTGGGACAGATCACAGAGGAGCTTGACTTCTTCCCCAGCTGAGGTGAGAACCCATTGAGGGGTTTTAGCAAAGAAGTGAGGTGTCACGGCTCGTATTTTAACAGGATAACTCTGGCTTCTCTACTGAAATAGAATGGAGGAGTTCATGGATTAAAGCTAGGAGGCCATTGCAATATTCCAGATGAAAAATGTCCTGATCAAGGTGGTAGCAGTGAGGTGATAAGAAGTAATTAGACTCTGGATGTGTTTTTTAGTTGGAAAGACTTAACTGATTTTTGGCCACAGCAACTGGAAGAATGGAGTTGTCATTTGCTGGGATGGGGAAGACTCAGGCCGGTAGGGTTAAGTGAGAGAGGATTATAGAATGTCAGAAGCTTGCTTTTGGTCATGGTCAACAGGAGATGCCTATCAGACATCCATGTGTGCACGGCAGGTGGGTGATAGGTAGAGGGGCAGTGCCATGAGTCTGAAATCCAAGGAGGAAGTCTGAACTAGAGATACAAATTTGTTCTTAAGACATACATGGTATTTCAAGCTATGAGACTGGATGATCACAAAGTGAGTAAAGACAGAGAAAAAAAATACCCCAAGAGTGAGCTCTGGGTCACTCCAGTGTTTAAAGTTTTTCTCTTTTTACCAATCTAGTATGCAAGGGCGATGCCCAGATTATTCTCAGTCCCTTCTCTTCCAGCACCAAGGACTGAGTTACCTTGAACAGAGGACCATCTATTTCTTCTTTCACCTTGACTCTCTCTCAGCCACAGGGTTGGATGACCAATGTGACTTCTATTTCTTTCCCATACCATCTTTGATCTTCATATGAACCACATTTCCTCTATACCACTTACCATAATTTGCATTTACTGTATTTGTACACCTTTTTGTTTACTATCTCTTTGCTTTACCACTAACCTTTCATGAGCACACAGACCAGTGTGTTGTTAACCCCAGCACCTAGCACAAGGCAGGACATATTGAAGGAAAATATTTATATTTGTTGAAAGAATGCATATGAGCCATTAGTTGATGACTCTCTGATGTGTAATCCCAATCTGATTTCTTTCCTTAGCTTCAGAATTCACCAAACTGGCCATGAGGTTTTCATTTAGATGAACCACAGACACCTCAAACTCAGTATATGAAGGAAGAATTCCTGATATTGCATTATCAACCAGTGTTAGCCCCTCATGTCAATGGATGGAAAAATCACATACTTAGCCATCCAAATCAGAAATCTGAAAGCCATCCTAAACTTCTTTTTCCTTAGTACCTATACCTATTGGCCACCAAATCTTAACAATTCCTTTAAATGTCCCTTGGTTTCATCCCTGCTACCTTTGCTTTAGTTCAGCTCCTCAATTTTCATTTCAAAAGCCTCATAATTACTCTTTTGACTCCATCCTAACGTCCCTTGATTTATTCTGTTATTGTTTCCAGAAAAATCCTTTTAAAAAGGAAAACTGACGAGCAAACTCTATTAAGATTTCATGTGGCCCCTTTCACTACGCATAGGAATCAGAACCCAGAGACCAATCCAGATGATTGGCTCACTTATTGGTGAAGTAAATTTGAATTTTTTTTTCCAACATTAAAATGGAAACATTTTGTATACAAATTTAACTTTTTGGCTCAGCTTGGAAAATCCAAAGTTCTGGTAACACTGGATACAGATTTCCATATTCAGCAACCACATGGAGCTGAATGCCACCTACTTCCTGTGGGGAGGGGATGTCCTGGACCCCAGGCCAGCACAACTCACATCACTCACATAGGCTGCATGACTGGCACTTCGGGCCTAAAGGGTAAACATCAAATTCCTTAATGTGACATATAAAGCCATCTGGATATGCCTCTGTGGGCGACCTTTCTGGAATCCCCCCTTCCAGATGCCCCTCACCTTCTGAGGCTCATCTCTCACCAGCATCATGCTGTCTAATCATGCAATGTATCTGCAGTTCTCTAAACACACCATGACCTCTGGTTTCCTTCCATTTATGTACACCTTTGCCTTTATCAGGAATGCCTTCGAGTCCCTTCACACTCCCACTCATCCATCCAAAAACAAATCTTGATGGGCCTGCAGACTCACTTCCTTCCCTTCGGATAGATTAACAGAAAGCTGGCTCAGCAGGACTGAGTTAACATACAAAAAATCTGGATGATACCAGCTGCTAGGCTTCCTTTCTAACAATATCATTTTCTTACCTGTTGTTACATAGTCATAGGCATGTCCCCTGTTCCTCTGATCCTACATATATATAGAATCACATGGCTGGAACAGCTTTCAGCTGGAACATTGGCCACCACGCATGCAGCCAGAATTGGACTAAACCGGGGGTCAGTGAGAGAGCAGGAGATTGCGTGTGCTTTACTAATTCTCTGCTTTCAGTTTTGGCACAATAAACGGTTTAAGACACCTGCTTCATGTGGTGCTACGAGTGTGTGTCCGTGAACCCTTGGCCCAACACCTTCAATTTCCTGCCCAAGCCTTCCTTGATTTATAAAGCTTTTCCTGCCTTCCCTAGAAGACACAGATCTTGTTCAAGTCCTCTTGCCACCGTGCTCATTCTTAGTTCACCCTGACATTTAGAAGATTTATCAACTCTACTGCAAATCTCGGTATGACTTCATATTGAATTCATCTCTCTAACATCATACTGGGCAAAGGTAGAAGCTCAATAAACATTCACATGAATGAGCTGAGTAATATCAATGGAGTCGCTCTGATAACTTCTAGCAGTTATTCACCAGACAAAGGAGGGAGTCTTTCCACCTAATTGAGTAAGTACCAAAACAGATGGCATTAGATTTCATCTTTCCTCGTTCCTCAGCATACCCACTTTTATTCTTTATAAGACAGTCTCAAAGAATTGTTTTGAAGATTAATTTCAATAAGATGCCCACAAGGTGCCCGGCAAAGAGTGGGTGCTGAACAAAAATACAGTACACCAGGAAGGTACACTTGAAGTGGCTGAACAAAAAGGTTTTACTATTTTAATTCGAGATTCTAATCCTAGAGCGGAAACAGTGCACAGCACAGAGAGGCACTGAATGCTTGCTGAATGAGTGAATGAATGCATCAGCGGATGAGCAAATCCTGGCTCTGCCCATGATTCTTGGGTTGCCTCCAAGTCTTTGTACTCCCTGTTCTCTGTATTTAAAACAATCTTTCCCCAGTGTCTTCCTGCGGGCTCTGTTCAAATGTCTTCGTATTGACAGGCCTTTCCAGAAAACCTAGATGAAATGAAATTCTTGCACACCCTTTCCCCTTCTTCTATTTGCCCTCCGATTTCTCACTATCCACAGCTCTGTACACATAGCTCTCTCCACCTCAAATTTAAGCTTCAGAGAGCAGGAACTCTGTCTGCTTTGTTTGCTTCTGTATCTCCACATTCATGCAGAACAGTGTCTGCATGAATGAATCTTGAAGACTCTTGGTATGACTCCTCTTCTTCATTTGTAAAGTAATGGGGTGGAAATAAATGTACTAATGCCTTCTGGATGAAAATTTATATCATCCATTTCTCCCAGCTCTTTGCCCATTGAACACAGCAAGCAGTCTCCATCTTCTATGACTAAAATTCAACATCTGTGCTGTCCCATAAAGTTGGGAAAGGATCCCTCCTTCACATCCATGCTGAAAAACCTTTTACAGAGCTACTCCTGAGCTGTCCAGATGGTAGCTAAATCCTACAGTGAGAATGGATTTGTCTTTTCATATAATTTAAGATTTTATAGTTGTGTTGATTCTAAAAGCTTACTTGGGCCAACAGATTCATTTTATGGATATGGACTGTGAAGACCAGAGGGGCTAAATGACTTAGTCAAAATTACATAGTTAGTGGCAGAGTCAGGAAAAAAAATTACAGATTGTAGGATCCTAATCCATATCTCTTATAGTAAGTGATAGTCCTCTAACATTAAAGGGGCCTCCCCAGGATTCAAATATCTTCCCCTGATTCTGAGGCCATTGTTCTTTCTACCATAACATGATGATTACTCCTCAGTCTTGCTAGAGACTATGCCCATGAACCTTACCCCAGTGGAAACACAGTTTCATTCTTCCTGCAGCTGAATTTCTCCTACAAGCTAAGGTAGGATTAGTGAGAGACAGAGCCTGAATTCATTAAGGGTATGAGTTCTTCAGAAGCAAACTTCCCCTATCCTCGGTTGTAAAACATTTGTTCCTTGTGGTTTCATGGGACTCATAATTCTTGCCAAATCTGAGTCCTAAAGCTACTAGACAGGAGCTTCAAGAATTATGAATTTTCAGAGACTTAAGATAGCTGCTCAATTTAACCAAGTGTGGCAACTGATTTAATCAAGTAGTCACTCTGGTTTAAAAGACTATATATAGTTCTGCAGAGGCTATTTAACCTCCCTCCTCTGTCTTCTGCTGGAATTTGGCTTCAAATCCATCCTAATGACCATGGGCAGTCAGAATTAATCAGTCCTTCCTACTCACACCTACTTCAAGTCCAAAAAGTGAATGATAAATTTTCTTATCCAGTCACCAACATTATAGAGGACATCACTGCCCCCTGGTGGAAATACTAAAAACTATTCCTGAGAATGATGCTGTAAAGATCAAAATTCTCACAGGACAAGAACATTCTGCAAGCTTATCAAGCAAAAAGCTAACTTCCTAGAAACCTGCAAGGTAAAAGGTCATGGGATCTTGTGACTGTGTTATTATCTTACTTCATTTTCCGCTCCCTAATCTCTCAAGCCCTGGCTCAAACAGCCTCAGGCACCTAGAATTCCTCATCAGATGGTTTTCAGGATAATAATCCTCAAAGACTGAAATTTCTCAGTTAATATAGACTTAGACAAAACACCAGTGATCACTTTAGGACAAAGCAAAAGTTTGTTTTAATAAACTAAAATTAGCACACTATTAGAATTTTTATGGGAGCTCTACTTTATGAATCTATAAAAAGCTGGCTTCTCCACAAATTTAGCCAACTTGTATATATCATGCTTAGTTCCTTCCTGAGAGCCTCAGGGCTTCATTCCCCTCTGCCCTGTGGATGTAGTGAAAAGAGTAAAAGAATCACTTTCACAGAAGAAGCCTCCTCCAACAACTCTGACATGACTCATTAGAACTTCAAGAATTTTTTTTTTTTTTTTTTTTTTTTTTTTTTTTAAGGCCTGTGGATGTCAATCCTGGCTGCTCCTCAAGACCATCTGGAGAGTTCGTTGTTGTTATTGCTTAATACAGACTACCAGGCACCACCCATACTTACTGAATTGGGATTTCACAGAACGGAGAATCAAATTTTCCAGAGTGAGTGAAATCTCTTAGTAAACTTTACACTTTTGAGAACGATTTTTTTTTTGTATTTTTTACATAATTGACACTGTGAAAATGGATTCCCTTTTGCTCTTCCCTAATTGCCACCACTGTTATTTCTACATATCCATCACCTTCTGCCTGGACTGCTGGAGTGGATGTGGTGCATTACGGGAACAGATATACTTCTCATCCATCTCCTCTACTTTCAGAGTGACATTTCTAGACACCAGTTAGATCCTGTCACTCTTTGGCATACAACCTTTTTTGGCTATTTCACTAGGCATGATAAAATTCTTGTTTCCCCTGCATGACATGCAAAAGCCCTCAGGTTCTGTAAAAGCTTGATTCAGTTCAAGCAAGTAAATTTAATCATTAATAAATCATCAGGATATCATTTGATTGTATCACAATTATACTTACACTTTACTGTTTAATTGTAACTATCACACAACCCTCAGATGGGTAAACTAATTGTATTCATAAAATTACTATTACTCTAAAAAGGAACTGTTAAGAATCAAAATATCTTTGAGCATTCGACATCAAATAATTATACTATTTCTACTACTACTAATAATGATGATGAACTTTGCTCTCTCAGTTTCCTAAATACATGGGAACATCATGCATTTATACTGACATACCATTGCATACATATGTGCTCGTTACTAAATAGGTAAATTCAGTTTTTCATCCTTTAGGTAATCAGCCTTTGGCAGTGAGGTATATTGCAATAATTGAAAAGTAGATCAAGAAAAGTTTACTAGCATTCTCTCCCTTGGGGGAAAAATATACGCAGGCAGAAAATGCAGCTGTTTTTCTTCATCCACAATGGGATTAGTTCTCTGATCTCTCTATTCCTAAAATAACTTTTTCAGCAAATCATATAATTTCCACTTTCCATGATACAATTAAATCTAGATTTCAGTTACAAAGAAGAAAAAATGGAAATAGGGAAGAAGGAAGAAAATTTACATGCCAAATTAATTGACTTGGAAATACAAAGCCACCCATTTAATTAAAAGACAAAACAAATGTATTGAACACACACTTTGTCACTCTGCACAACCACCTGTAAGGTAGGGGCCTGATAGTCTCCGTACGGTGGTACAGATCCATTGACTAATTGTCCCAGTGGCCCAGGTCAGACTGAATTCCCTCTAATCCCACTGCCTGCCTCATTCAGAAAAAGTAGGAAACTTCATCTCTCATCTTTTCAGGTTAGTTTGTGAAAAAAAATTCATAAAATACAAATTCCCATTTCTGGGCTGATAAGTGAGGAATCTACTCCTGGAGGGGTTAATTCAAGATCACCACTACTTTTAATTGTGCTGTCTCCATACCAGGGCCACTACTTGGATATGTTGAGCACTTGAAATATGGCAAGTGCAACTGAGGAACTGAATTTTTTATTTTAGTTAATTTAAATTTTAACTGAAAAACAGGGCACACCTGGGTGGCTCAGAGGTTGAGCGTCTGCCTTAGGCTCAGGTCGTGATCCCAGGGTCCTGGTATCAAGTCCCAAATCAGGCTCCCTGTGAGGAACCTGCTTCTTCCTCTGCATATGTCTCTGCCTCTCCGTGTGTGTTTCTCATGAACAAATAAATAAAATCTCTTTGAAAATTAAATAAATATAAAATAAACTGAAAAACAGATTCTGAATTAAATGGAAAACCTTTAAGTATGTTTGGAACCACTTGGATATGTGAATTTTCTTTTTCAACTCTAAGTTTTATGAAATCTAAATGCAGATATTTCCAATGAAGATTTCAAATCTGAATTGAGTAGTATAAATATTTGCCAGATTTTTTAAATAGCATAAAAAAGAAATGCAATATACCTCCTTAATTTACATAATGATTACACACCAAAATAATATTTTTGGATACAGTATGCTAAATGAAGTACATTATTTTTTTTTTTTTTTTTATGATAGTCACACAGAGAGAGAGGCAGAGACAAAGGCAGAGGGAGAAGCAGGCTCCATGCACCGGGAGCCCGACATGGGATTTGATCCCGGGTCTCCAGGATCACACCCTGGGCCAAAGGCAGGCGCTAAACCGCTGCGCCACCCAGGGATCCCTAAATGAAGTACATTATTAAACTTAATCTAACCTATTTCTTCTTACTTTTTTAACGTGGCTACTAGAAAAATCTTTAATTACACATGTGGCCCACCTCATATTTCTATCATACAGCATTGGCTTAGAAGAATCTCCAGAAGATGAATGAGTCAAACCAGACCTCTCTCATACTTTACCTACTTCCTCACCTGACCCCATTCCAGCAGGACTTAACATACAGAGATCAAATCTGTATAACTGGCCTCAGTTTCCCATCAGCTTCACAGAGTTCTCCTGAGGCATGTTTACACACACAGTTAATGTTATTATTGAGTATAAGTAGCAGGGCTACCAGAGTAAGATGCGTCAAGTAAAATAACTGGCTCTGAGGAAGGATCTCTTGCCATGTTTTCCTACAGATACAACAATCATCCTAGGGGCAGGATTTAATAGGTGAATATTTGGTATTCTCAAATGTTAATATAAATAAGATAATATACAAGCCCAAAATTAATAATAAAGTTTTTCCTATATACAGAGATGCCATTTTATCACTCTACTCATTTTGGGTCACAATCTTTATTCAGCAACAAAACAGCAGCATTCTTCACTGTCTTTAAAAACAGAAAAACTATGAAATAGATATAATTGGTAGATTTTCCCAAGGAGTATTTCATTTTGATTAAAAGAAAATTGATAGGAATATATATTTCCATGCTAGATAACTCTCAAGGGTATCAAATTTCACAGGTGAATGTCAAGTACATTTTCTGGATAATGTTAATCAAATTATGTCACTGGTAATTTCCTTGCATACTGACATTTTAATATTTTGATGACTTCATAAATCAAAGTTTCATTGCTTCAGATACTGAATAGGTTCCTTGTTAGAGAAGATGAGACTGTAAATTAACAAACTATTTTTAAAGTGTGGTTTAATGAGAGTTATTTTCATTACTACCCAGTGGCATAGATATCACATGACTTTGCATTAATATCTTATTGTATTATAGTGGGAATTATGGTGGGAAATCTCATAAAAGCAGGTGGTCTTAATAAAACAAACAAACAAACAAAAAAAAAGCAGGTGGTCTTAACTCAATTCCCACAGATATGGAGGTCATGATCTCAGCCTTGGGTGGCTAAGTCTCTAAGCCAGACATCTGAGAATCCTCATTTCCCTAGATCTATCGTCACTAAGTTCTCTGATTAGGTGTCTGCTTCTCCCAGGTAATCTGATTGCTATCCGTGGTTCTATCTACAGTATCCTCTAGCCAGAGTTCAACAAAATTTCTGATCAGGACCTACTATAAGAAATACCTTTCACATATCACCTCTACCCATGCATACACATACATAATACTTTATTTTTTAATTACCTTTATTAAGAAAGATGCCCTCTGATAATTTCTACTATTATATGTTATCCAGTTTCTTTTAAAAAAATAAATTATTTTCAAGCCACTGAAATGACTTTAGAACCCACTAATTGTTAGAACCCACTGTTTGAAAACCCCAACTCTAATTTCTGTTGAACTACCCCAATAGCTAAGAGAACTTTTGAACATAGAAGTAAGAGGGCTCTCCAAAGAATACTATTTAAAAATAACTTTCTCACTATTTTGATACTATTACTAATCTTTTCAATCAGTTAAAAACAAAAATTGACATTATAATCTCATGATAGGACATGTATTTTTCAGATATATTTGAAAATTTAAATGAGTTCTTAAACTGCAAAAAAAAAGAAAAAAGAAAGAAAGAAATCATATTAAAGGCTGGAAAGGAAAGACTGCAAACCTATATAACTTTTATTAAAAGTGTTCACTAAGGATTTTTAGTGTTCCTGTATAGTATGAACTAAATATTAAAGACACTACTTTAGAAATCTATCACTCTCATTTGGATCATATTAAATAAAATGATTAGATTTGAATATCTATATGAACTTTAAAAGCCCAATAGTATGGGATAGCTGGGTAGCTCAGCGGTTGAGCATCTACCTTTGGCTCAGAGCATGATCCTGGCCCAGGGATCAAGTCCCACATCGGGCTCCCTGTGAGGAGCCTGCTTCTCTTCTGTCTATGTCTGTTTCTCTTTGTGTCTCTCGGCAACAAATAAATAAATAGCATATAAGTGAAATAAGGCTTTCAGAGAAAGACAAACACCATATGATTTAACTCATATGTGGAATTTAAGAAACAAATAAACAAAGGAAGAAAGAGAAATAGAGAAAGACAAACCAAGAAACAGTCTCTTAACAAAGGAGAACTCATTGTTACCAGAGGGGAAGTGGGGAGGATGGGTAAAATAGGTGATGGGGATTAAGAGTACACTTCCCTGATGAGCACTGAGGAATGTATAGAATTGTTCAATCACTATATTTTACACCTGAATTTAATATAGAACTGTATGTTAACTGTACTGGAATTAAATTTTAAAACAGTAAAAATTTTAAAACCCAATAGTATAATAAACTCATTAAAACCAGTATTCAAAACACTGGCCAATATTGGAAGGAAGGTTTAATAATTTTGAGGCCAAAGCACAATATGATTATCATTACATAAGATTTTGCATCCAATTTAGACTTTGTAACCACTTTGGAAGGAAGTCCAATTACTTTTTTATAGCATTAATAACTACATACTGTAGTTGAAGACTTTCAGTAAAGTAGTGCAATTATGAGGAAAGTAATAAAATCAATTGAAAATACCAACTGCAACCTGTTCTGCTACAGTTTATACTCCTTAAATGCGCATTATCTCGTATCAGGTGGACCATGGAGAACAGTGACAGTGTAACAAGGAAGTGGCGTTGGTCCACACATATATTTTACAATTGATTTCCCACAATGAAAGACAGACTTTAGCAATACATGAAGACTTAAGATAAAAACTGCACACTCTTCAACAGGCCTTCCTTTGGTTTGTAAATAGTGGCTGATTCACTGGCTTCAAGAATTGGAGCCCTTTTCACTGGCTATGCTTCCACTGGAGGCATAAAATATGTTACCAGGACATTTTCCATGCTATTTTAAAAACTTTATGAGAAAGCTACATTGTAAATAAGTTTTTTAATTTTGATGAAATTGCTCTCTATTAAAAGCAAAATCCCTAAAGTTCACACCTCTCAAAAGAGGAGTCAAGAGCCCCAGAATATAATGTTGCAAGTGTTTGATGAAGTAGAATGCTGGAAGCAATGCTAAAAAGAGGTCTTTGGGCTTCTGTTGGTTACTAGGATTTTAATTCTTTCAGTTATTGCTTTGTTACAAAACCCCATAGGTTTAGAATAGTCTGTCTCACCCTTAAGTCCTATCGTTTTCACTGTGTAATTTTGTAGAACTTCAAAAAATGCATATATGTTGGCCACTAAAACCAAAAACAGCAACAAAATAACAAACATTGGCAAGAATGTGGAGAAAAAGGAAAGCAATGTACCCTTGGTAAGGGTGTGAAATGGTGCTACCATTATGGAAAGTAGTAAGGAGGTTCTTCAAAATATTCAAAATGGTACTACCATACAATCGAACAACTCCCATTCTGGGCAGAATGGATGAAGCAAACACAACAAAAACACTAATCTGAAAAGATACACGTTTAGCCTCTGTTCACTGCAATGTTATTTACAATAGCCAAGATATGAAAGCAACTTAAGTGTCCACTGATAAATGAATGGATAAAGAAGATGTGGGACACACACACACACACACACACACACACACACACACAGAGTTGACTATTACTCAGCCATTAAAAAGACTGATACTGGCGATCCCTGGGTGGCTCAGCAGTTTAGCGCCTGCTAAAACTTCGGCCTGGAGTCCTGGGATCGAGTCCCACGTGGGGCTCCTTGTATGGAGCCTCCTTCTCCCTCTGCCTGTGTCTCTGCCTCTCTCTCTCTCTCTCTCTCTCTCTGGGTCTCTCATTAATAAATAAATAAAATCTTTAAAAAATATATTAAAAAAATAAAGACAAATACAGTAAGATTTCACTTATATGTGGAATCTAAAAAACAAAACAAAACAGAAACAGACTTAAATACAGAGAATAAATCAGTGGCTCCAAGAGGGGAGGGAGGTAGAGGGATGGGTGAAATAAGTGAAGGGGATCAAGAGGTCCAAATTTCCAGTTATAAAATAAAGATGTCATGAGGATGTAACCTACAGTATAGGGAATATAGTCAATAATACTATAGTAACTATATATGGTGACAGATGGTAACTAGACATGATCATTTCATAAGATATGAAATAGGAAAAATCACTATGTTGTACACTTGAAGCTAATATAATATTGTATGTCAACTATACTCCAATAAAAAGTATTTTATAGAATTGACATTTGTAAGTATGTACATTTTTAGGCAAAATTACATGAATTTATGTTGTTAAAATTACATATTGATTTTTTATAAAATTTAGTTACTTGTGTATTTTTAATCTTTCAGTCCTTAAATATTTACCATATAACCTCTCTATATCACCTTTTTCCCCTCCAATCCATCTTCTATTCCCATTGCTTAGCAAGGATATGATCTCTAAAACTGTTTTTAATTCTATTCATTTATTTGAGAGAGAGCGCATGAGCACAAGTAGGGCGGTACAAGGGGAGAGGAAGAAGCAGAGTCCCCGCTGAGCAGGGAGCCCCATGTGAGGCTTGATACCAGGACCGACCTGAGTTAGAGGCAGATGCTTAACCGACTGAGCCACCTAGATGCCCCTGATCTCCAAAACTTTTAAAGAATTTCAGACTGAATATATACTTCATCATATGATGGGACTTGCATATAACAGTTATGTTGTCTGTACTATTTCATCATTAGCCATTCCATTTTATAACATAAGAAACTATTTTGGTACTAATCAATAGCACACAAGTCATCTGTGAAAATATTATTGCTTCTTCACGGTCACTGTAAAGTCCATTAATAGCATTGTTAAAATGATATTCACTGATTTGTGGAAATTTCACTAAAATCCTTGATGATTAACTATTGACAATGCATCTAGCACCACTTTTCTTAATGTACATGCCCTCATCCCATTGCCAGTCTTGCTTCATGGTCCTTGTGTTGTGCAAGCTATGAGTTTGACAAAGAAAACATTTTTTTTCATAAAATAACTTTTAAAGATTTCACATGTTGACAACTCTTTTTATATCCATTGTCAGTAATGTTAAAATAACATTTCCTTTCTGACTTTTTAATTTCTTATGAATATTTCATGAGCAAACAGGAAAACAACTTTCTCAGGATCCTTTCATCCTGTGGCAATCATTGTTTTAATTTTTGACATCTTCATCATATCCTTAATGCTTATCAAAACCAACTAAACTTAATGGAATAGAAGAAATTAATTCATTTGAAGTTCTTCCCATCATTGCACTAATAACTTCTAGTATAGAGGATAAGGTTTTTTTTCTTTACTGTTTGGCTTAGCACATTTTGAAACCATTTATGCAATTCTTTGGAAATATTAATTTTTTCCTTCTCATATTTTTAAACATTTCAATGACAGAAGTACAGTTTTTAAACCTCCCCTTTACACTTAAGAAGTATGAAATACCTGACTTTATCAGCATATTTCTTTGCAAAACATTCAATTAATCTTCATGTTTTCATTACTTCAATAAAAAAAATCTCATTGGCTGATTAGGCTAACATGGCTAACTGGTCATTTGTGAGCAAAGCTATGAAGCCCAATTTCAAATATTCAGTTGAATATTATCAACCTTTTCCCTCATTTTTTGATATTTTAAATCTGCCCTCTTATAAAACTACCTGCTGGACATGACTTTCGGTTTCCTGCTGGTATCTCAGTCTCTAACATCCAAAAGAAAACTCATACTCTTGCTCCCAAAATAAGCTCATTCTTTCATTCAACAAATATTTATTGATCTCTAGGTATGTGGCAGACACTGGGTTAAATCTGGAAGATACAGGGTGAACAAGATCAGAGAGATCTTTCTTTCAAAAAGTTGGAAGTTGGGGAATCCCTGGGTGGCGCAGCGGTTTAGTGTCTGCCTTTGGCCCAGGGCGTGATCCTGGAGTCCCGGGATCGAGTCCCCATGTCAGGCTGCTGCATGTAGCCTGCCTCTCCCTCTGCCTGTGCCTCTGCCTCTCTCTCTTTCTCTCTCTCTCTCTCTGTCTCATGAATAAATAAATAAAATATTTTTTAAAAAAAAGTTGGAAGTTAAGAAGGGAAGTCACACAAGTCAAATAAACAATAAGTAATTACAAACTCACATAAGTTATGTGAGGAAAGGGGTACAGCTCCTGCTGTAAAGGAATTTGTTCTGCATTTAGGAATCATGACTTCCTAATGAATTCAAGGATGAAATAAACTTTGGTGGATGAACTGGAATTAATTGAGCAAATGGAAGACACCCCTAAGGAAAGGTTTGGTGCATGGTTGAACAAAGATCAATGTTCATGGAAGCCTAGTCACAAGAGAGCCCCAAATCCCTTGGTCTTTGTCCAGAGAATCATGGAAATCTTAACGATTCTAAGCAGAATTTGACTAAAGTAAAATTTTATTTGGAAAACATCACTCTGGAGAGCAATTTGGAGGGCTGGTCAGAGTGGAGAAGAAACCAAAGAGCAGGATATGGCATAAACCTAGGTCAGAGAGATGATGGTGCGTAGTATCAGCAGAGATGGAGGAAAGTTGAGGTATGAGGGATTGGGTGCAAGAGCAGATATGGCACACAAGGGAGGAGTTTCTACTTGACCTACTCCTCAAATTCCTTCAAACTGCCTCTTAATTAACTGCATGTATGGAGATACCTCTCCTGGGTAATGCTCTTTCAATTAGGGTGTTTTCAAAAGCTGGAAAAGAAACCCCTGCTCAGACACATTTGTCAATAAGAGTATTTATCATCTCACACAATGCAGAGTGCCAGGTTTTGGCGGGCCTGATGTCAGCGTGCTCTGACGTTCATAACACTGTCATCTACCAAAGCTGGATTTCCCAGGGTCAGAGATGGCTTCTAGCAGCAGGTGAAGTTACATGCTTGCTAAATCGCACCGGCAGGAGTGTGCAGTGAGCTTCTGCAGGCGTGTCATATTAATCCTTCCCCTCACAGACCCAGGAACTAAGTCATCAGTCCTTACCTAGATCAATAACCATTGCTAGAAGAATGCTAGGTTTTGATTGGTCTAACCTAGGCTCCTGAGCCGCTACAAAAAATAGAATCAACTTAGACCAGTGCTTCTCAAAGTGTGGGCTTTTATCCTCAACATCAGTATCTTAGGTGAGCTTGTTAGAAATGCAAATTCTTTTTTTTTTTTTAGATTTTATTTATTTATTCTTGAGAGACAGAGAGAGAGAGACAGACAGGCAGAGGGAGAAGCAGGCTCCATGCAGGGAGCCTGACGTGGGACTCGATCCCGGGACTCCAGGATCACACCCTGGGCCGAAGGCAGGTGCTAAACCACTGAGCCACCCAGGCTGCCCAATGCAAATTCTTTTGCATCAGAAACTCTGGGGATGTGATCTGGCAATCTGAGCCCTAACAAGCCTTCCAGGTGATTCTGATTGGCGCACGCTACAGAAGCAGCATCAGCTCAGACTAATCAGAACAAGTCATGAGGTTTCCTTGAATCACATGGACTATGCAGGGTAAAATGAACTCCTTAGTTTGAAAAAAATATGTGTGTTCATGTCTTAAAGTCTGCCCAGTTTGAGATAACCTCTTCTCTCTAAGTTAGGTTGTACTTAATTTTTTTTTTTTTAATTTAAGAAGACATACTCTTCAGGACACTAAGAGAAACTAGACAAATCATTTTCAAGTGCCCATTATTCCTTATCAAATGCAATGCACAACAATTTCTGGATATTATACGTTTTTTTCTACCTGAAAGTAGGAATCTTTAATTATCAAATGACCTGTCATGATGTTATTGTTCACACAGTGTTGGGGGCAGTTGGCTATTTCTTACCCTACCCTATTGTCAGCCCCTACATGGACCAGACACAGAGAGTGTCTCCCCCTTTTCGTAAGGCAGAAATGACATGCTCAAGGAGAAATCCAGTTGCGGTTTTTGGCTTACGTGGGATACAAAAGGACAAAATTTTCCTGACCTATTTATGGAAAACTGAACCTTAACTACTGCAAACAAGTAACAATACTAAATAAAGGCACTGAGGCAAGAGATTGTAAATGTATTTATTCTCAATCTAAGCAGCTAGTCATCTAGGGAAGGACATAGTGATCTTGACATGCTTTGCTTAAAGAAAACAGTCAAAACATATTAATAATCCATGAAGCATAAAAACATTTATTATTGAAGGACCTGGAATCTCGGATCTCTTTTGGAGATTTTTCTGTGAGTCTCTCATTGGAATACAAAATAGATAAAGCTACCTTAATCAGGGAGATGTTTAAAGTGAATTTGACAGGAAAAGGCAAATGGTCTATAGTTATTTGTTCTCTATTATTGACATCTATGTCAATTCCAGGAAGTAGAAACTCAGTTTCTAAGAGATCATCATTTGTTTTGGGCTATGATCTACTTTATAAGTGGGGGTTCTTGGCTGCAAATCATCGCAATCAACTCTGCTAGTTCAAACAGAAAAGGAATATACTGGAGGTTATTAGGTAATGTGTACAATTTCCAGAGGAGTCAGAAAAAGTTTGGAGGCTATGCAACCAGGAACAACGTCCAGAATCATACCACAACTGGTTGCTTCTTTCCCTAGTTAGCACAAACCCCGTGGCTTATGTCATCAATACTGACACTCAAACTTCTTCCACTGCTTCCATAGAAAATGGCATTTGCTCCCACTACCCCCATCACAGGGATTTAGTGAGGTCCCAACTCTTTCGGGTCACTAGCTTCCAATTCAAAGTCTGTTGCCAGTGGCTCTAATGGGCCAAGTCTAAGTCACATACCACCCTGGCCACAGAGGGAGGTAAGGAAAATGAGTAACCAGTATCTAAAGTGAGAAGTAATTCATAAGAGGAGAATACCCTAACACAGAAAATTGTTCAAGGGACCAAGAAATCCAAAAGAATGGTGAATACCCACTAGATTCAGGATTGGAAAATGAGTAACCAGTATCTAAAGTGAGAAGGAATTCATAAGAGGGGACTACCCTAACACAGAAAATTGTTCATAGGGCCAAGAAATCCAAAAGAATGGTGAATACCCATTAGATTCAGGATTAGGATGCTTTATATGTTTACACTCTGCTTTCATTTTACTTTTTGCCATCAGTTATGGGTGGAAGAGGCAAATAAGTATAGCAAACACACACTCTCCAAGTGCACATTTGTAGACTTAGACATCTTAGTGGATGGAAATGACAGAAACCAAGCACCATGACAGTGCTGTGCCCAATGCTGCCAGGCTACCCCACTAGAACCAGGACAACATAAGAAAATCTCTATAATAGCAAAATCCTTCAGAGAAATTTCAATTATTCATAAAATAAGTTATTAGTCTTAGAGAATGTATTAATAAATCATCTGTCCAAATCTTTTCATTAAATAAGTTGACTATTTTTTATCAGATTTTTTTTATTTTTAAAAAGGCATATGTGACAGAAAACACTGTGGCACTTAAATTTGGAATTTTTAATGAATAATTACATGAAGCCAGAGTTTCCTGAGCAATCAATATTTTTAAGGGAAGAAATTAATTTTTTCGTTTTTAGAGAAAGAGAGTAGGAGGAGAGGGGCAGAGGAAGAAGGAGAGGGAATCTTAAGCAAGCTCCACACTCAGCATGGAGCCCAATATGAGGCTAGGTCTCATGACCCTGAGATCATGACCTGAGCCAAAATCAAGAGCCAGAAATTTAGTTGACTGAGCCACATGGTTGCCCCAGAAATTCATTATTTTTAAATTGATCTTACTTAATAAGGAATATGTTAACCTTAGGCAATGGAGATCAAACAGTTGATCACCCGGACTATTACTAGGCCACAGATAACCCTTTCTCAAATTAGAAAAAAGTTCTTCCTAAATATACTTTTTACTTCCATATGCTGAAAATTATCATAGTATTCTTATATCCTTAAGAACAAAATGCCATCTACCCTAAGTTTGTAACAAATATATAAATTTATAATGTCTAAAAGTGAACGTTATCTTTTTGGGTTGTGCAGTGCACAACGTGCACAACCATGCATGAGGGCCTGGTAGCAACCCATCTCTGCAGAAAATCTTTTCTAGAGCATACTTTGTTAAATCATTAACTACATGGATATTTATGCCATACAGAGAGACTGCTTTAACAAAAGATCTTAAAATTCAGTGGCTCAAAAAAAAAATTATCTTTTCCCTACGTAACCATCTTAATTAAGCAGGGATTGGCAAATCATAATCTTTGAGCCAAATTCAGTGCCCAGTCTGTTTTGTACTGGTTCTCAAGTTAGGAAAGGTTCTTATAAGTTTAAATGGTTGTTAAAAAAAAAAAAAAAAAAGAATGTGTGACAGGGACAATATGTGGCCTGAAAAGCCTGAAATATTATTATTTCTTTACTAAAAAACAATTTGCCAACCCCTGACCTAAAGGTTGACCCAAGACAGGAGCAAAGCTCTGTGCCACAAGGCCATCAAGGATGCGCGGTTCACTCTATCATATTGTTCTGCCATCACTCAGCCAGGACGTTATCTTCATCTGCACAATCAGGGTTGGCTCATCACCACCACTTCCACATCCCAGTTGGTGGAAACGGAAAAGACAAAATGAAGGCCAAGCATTTCTATTTTTAAAAAAAAGTTAGAGCAGTACACCACTTCCCCTTAAATCACAGCACACTGTCATGGGTAACTGCAAGACCAGGTGGGAAATATAATCTCTGGCTGGGCAGCCCTGAGCTCAGCTGAAAGCCTCAAGTTTTTATGACTAAGAGGGGAGTGACTGGTACTAGGAGAACTTAGAAATCTGTGCCACGTATATTACAGCGTCCTCCTGCTTTCCTTAGTTGATGCTGAGCTGTTCCAAAAGGTTAAGACCTCCCAGCTTTCCCATACCATATATCAGGATCATTCCCAATGAGTGATTTTTTTATTGTGGGGATTCCTGTCAACAGCCAACACAGCTCTTACACACGAACACGCACCCCACAGAGATAAGCGAAGGCGAGGGAAGAAGTAAGAGAAGAAGGCCAAGGGGAAAGAAGACAGGAACAGGATGGGATAAGGCACTCATCAGATTTGAGAAGGTAGGTATTTCAGGATCCTTCAGTTAGTGGCCAAAGAAACTGAAAATTATAACATCCTCAGCCACTTACTATCTTCCCTGAGGCCGGTGAAGACACTCTGGTTGCCTGCCTCCAGCAGAGATTACTAAATATAAACACGAATAGTCTAATCTGAGGATAGTAAACACTAGTCAGGTTCCTGATTCCTGCAGGTGAATCCAGGTCTCACTGAAATCAGGCTTCCCATCATCCGATGCTTACTTGTTGGACATTTTTCAGTGATGGTGTTAAATGTTTACAACAGGTGAGGATGCACAAAACGGTCACTCTGATACCCACCGCTTCCGTCCTCAAGTAACACCAGGCAGGCCTGAGAGCCTAAAGAGCCTGTCTGTCTAACTGGGTTGTCAGCGACATTCGGAAGCCTGCGGATTCCCCGGAGGAAGAGCAACATCTGTGAATGCCTGCGGCCCTGGGAGGCACGCTAAATCCTCCAGGCCTGGCTGAGCCGGGACAGCTGCAGACAGCCGAGAAGGCTAAACCCTACAGACTGAGGGACAGGGAGAGGAGGGCAGTTTGCCAGGGCACCAGAGAGGGCAGACAATTTGCTGTGAACTGCAGGTTTGCCAGAGCAGAGTGCTGACGTCCCCACCAGCTGTCCGGACCACCCGGGGTCAACAGAACCCTGAGTAGGCAAAGGAAGCTAACAGCGCTCCACACCTTAGGGGAACCAAGCAAAGGAAGGAAGGAAGACAATGCAGAATAATTAAAGAGGGCTCCCCACTAAGTAAAACCACCAGACAAGCGCCGACAATAAATAATAACAATAGCACTTGATGAGGTCCCATTAAAACATAAAGCCTCTCTAGGCAACCAAAAAGTATTGTTTTCAAAGTAAAAACAATTACATAGGTTAATGAGAAAAGGGTATGTGGTCACTCTTGAGAACAGAATTACTGTCCAGAAAAAAATAAATGGAGGAAATAGCTCAAAACACAGATCACAGAGAAAAAGAGATAGTGCATCTTTTAGAACTCAGGAGCAAATACAGAAACCACTATAATTGGTCTAAGCAGAAGGGGATTTCATAAAGGGACGTGGGTGCTTAAAAATCGTGAGAAGGTGCCAGATCCCACCCCCCACCCCCCCAGAACTAGTCCACCCAGTTCCAGCCTCTGTCACAATCAGGAAGATAAGGCCCCGAACGAGGGATCTGCTGCCCCAGCTGTAGACTCCAGGAACCACCTCAGCTGGAGCCAACAAAAACGGTGCCCTGTTACCCTGCCTCTCGACACCCACAGCTAGGACCAGATGCTGCGGTGTCACCGCTGCCACTGGACAAACAAGGGTGTCTACAGCTCTGCTACAGAGGCACAGATTCTTCCTCACTGCACCTCAAGCCTGGGTGCATATGCTCGGTGGAATGTGGAACTCAAGCTGAAAAGGAAGTCTGAGAAATGTGGTCTTTGCTTATCCCAAATCCAACATACACAAAAACATATTAAGAGGGGTTGAAGTCATATTATCTGCCAAAAATGATGTAGTGCATATTTGTCACTACTTTTCTCTGGCAACCCTCCCCCACACACACACACCATCCTGTACTTCACAAATTCTAGGATGCACACTGTTTTTTCACAATTAAATACCTCTGAAATCAGATGCTTCTGATGCTTACTGGCTTCTTAAATTCTCATTTCAGGAACACCCAAAGGTGAAAGTAAATGCTCAATAAATGTTGTCTATTACACTTATCCACCTCATTAAAGAGGGGAGATTAATGGCAAGTGACATTTTAAAATTGGTTCAGCATCTCATTATGGTTAGAAAATAGGATGCCTCTCTTATTTCTGTATCATGATGTTCATACAGAGCAATCTGTATATTTTATATTTATGATTTGCAAATACCAACTTCTAATAATCAGTATCTGCACAGTAGTTGGCAAATCAGATCCCCAACAACACAGCAATAATACAACCTATTCTGTGGCTAAAAAAAAGAATTTGGGTCTTTTTTTTCTTTAAAGATTTCATTCATTTATTCGCGAGAGATAGAGAAAGAGAGAGAGAGAGGCAGAGACCCAGGCAGAGGGAGAAGCAGGCTCCATGCAGGGAGCCCGACGTGGGACTCCATCCTGGGGCTCCGGGATCACGCCCTGAGCCAAAGGCAGACCCCAACCACCGAGCCACCCAGGTGTCCCTAAAAAGAGAATTTGAACTGACTTTGAAGTAAGGCAGAGTCTTTGCTTAGGAAAAATTACAAACAACAGCACAGAAGGACGTGCTACATGTTGATGACTTTAAGTTTTTATAAAAGATTCCATATCAGCTGGGAAATAAATGTGGACATAATTAATATGCAAAACACTGTTATCACTCTTTAGCTAAAAAGCAACGGTTTGGATTTGAAAGAAGAAATATTATCTTCCAAGAAAAGAAGACATTATTCTCGGGGGATGTGGCATATATTTAATACATACTGAGGACTAATCCATTTCTAAATTTTAGAAGCACTATTTTAACTGTTTTAAGAGTTATTACTGGGGAACCTGGGTGGCTCAGTCAGTTACGCGTCTGACTTTTGATCTCAGCTCAGGTCTCAATCTCAGGGTAGTGAGTTCAAGCAGAGCCGTGGGCTCCACTGGATGTGGAGCCTACTAAAAACAAACAAACAAACAACAACAACAAAAAAAAACGGTAAACCTTTCTGGATGGGATCTTTAGAGATTAACAGTATTTTTTTTTTGCTGGTTGGCAAACTAGCTCCCACACAAGGATGGTAAGGAGAGGCAGAGACAAAAAGATGCAGGTCACTCCAGATTGGTAGGTGGCAGGTTTAATAAGCAAGAGGATTTACTTACCGCAAGATAAGTAGATCTCCATAACCCTCCTGCCAGAACCTTAAAAGTTTACATAGAGGCCTTACCTGGTTTCGGTCTTTAATACCATGTAGGTAGTCTCAACAACACATGACTCCCTTAAGGCTATGTCCTTGAAACAGCAAAACAGCCCTGGCTGTGGGAACATGCGCAGAACATACATGCCAAGGACCGGGGAGCAGGTGAGCAGTCTCTGATTGCCCGGATCTAGCTCTCGGGTCAACTAGGGGTCACGCCCTCTCACCGACTTCCCCCAACATCTTTCACAATGTACATCTTTAAGAGGACTGCCTCTTTTACATATTTATTTGAATTATTTTAATCAGATCAACTCTAGCTGAGCCTCCAGTATTTTAAAATGTAAAACGGACCCTGGGCTTTATGCTCTGTGCCAACAAACACAGTGTTCAGGACAGTATGACAAAACTTAACTGGACTCCAGTCAGGGTCAGATGCCTCCAATAGGTGTGAAGACACCCAGGGCTTCTCACTTCCCTGTCAGAACACTGACCAAATTATAATGTAAGTGCTGGATTTATTCTCTCTCTCCACTCAGAGGGCAAGCCTTGACTCAGTATTGTTATTTTTCTGTCCCTAGTAACTGGCCTAAGGCATGTTCAATAAACATATCAGATAAATTGTCTAACAAATGGTTGAGCAATAGTCCTGTAAAAGAAACACCCCAGGACTATTGAAATTCAAAATGGTCCTAAAAATGAAACATCTCTCAGGTCTTGTCATAGTATTTTCCTCCAGAAAAGGAGGCAAAATTACAAAATAGCTGAGTTCCCCTTTACAAGAAAATCCCTTCTTTAAAATTAGAGAAATATATATTGGGCAGCCCAGGTGGCTCAGTGGTTTAGCGCCACCTTCAGCCCAGGGCCTGATCCTGGAGACCCAGGATCAAGTCCCACGTTGGGCTCCCTGCATGGAGCCTGCTTCTCCCTCTGCCTGTGTCTCTGCCTCTCTTTCTGTGTGCGTCTCTCATGAATAAATAAATAAAATCTTTAAAAATAAAATAAAAAATAAAGAAATATATATTATATGGTGAAATATAACACACATATATAAGAGAAATATAGGTACAGTTTAACTTAGGACTCAGGTCGAGAACTAGAACATTTCTAGGACCCCAGAAGCAGCACCACACCCCATCTCTCAACTCACCTCCTGCAACACCTGCCAGTCTCCACCCTTCTATTTCTTCTTCAATAACCAGTCACTATCGTCCTAACATTTGTGGGAATAACTTTTGTTTCATTATCTATGTTCAAATGCCTAAGTTATATAGTTTTAATTCCTTACATAGTGAGTTTCCTTGGTTCATCAAGATTACATTATAATTCAAACTTTTCAAGAATATTTCATGTCTAGTGAGCAAAAACAGGAATGCTTATGAAGTACTGGAAACAACAACAAAAAAATGCCATTCCTTATATCACACACAGACAAAACAAAGTTTTACAAATACTATTTTCATACAATTAGAAAAAGAACAGGAGAATGAAAACAATTCAGAGCAACACGTTTATTGAAGCCCTCACTAAGCTTTCATTTACAAGCAAATATACTCAGGGGGGAAAAAATCACAAGACAATATTTTCAAATGTTATACCATCTACATAAAAATTAAACTTGCAGAATTTACAAATTAATATTCTGAGCAGACAGATAAATTATACATCCTTTTGCAAAATCCAATCTACAGCATTTAAAAATTCATACAGTTACAATGTAGGACAATCTCTCTTTACAATCTACTTATTTACATAGCTTTTCCCACTTCAGATGATATAGTTCTCATCATAACTACCTAGGTTTGCAAACATAGTATATTTAAAATATATTTAGCAGCATATAAAAAAATTAGATAAAAGGGGAAGGAAATACTACTTTTAAATAAAAATGAAATCAAAAGGTGGTAATAGAAATAACTCCATAGGAAAATAGATCAAAATAGACTTCTGTTAGGACCTCAAAAACGTTTCCCATCACAGAATGTATGCACAGCACTAATAAAACAATTTAACAGCATTTTAGTCCTGAGCACAGAATATAGCACAGCTGCAAAACTTTGGTCAATACAAGTAAACATCAATATTTAACACAAACTGTTTAATGTTCTTTGTTAGTAGATGAAGGTCAATTCCATCTTATGAAAAATCATCAATAATATTCTCCTTATTTTTTTCGCATTTTATTAAAAGGACTTTGAAATTTGGGAACTTTCTATAGACTCATACAAATACCAGACAAAGGGACCACAAACTGACTAACATCTCCAACGTGTTTAAATATACAAATCATCTGAACAGATTATATGACGAGTAACCAATATGTTGTATCCCAGGTGTCACAAAAGGAGATATATAATTCAAATACTTTTAATTTTAAGGTGTTTTTTAGCTAGGCACAAAAATCCAGCCACAAAATAAGTGTGAATCAAGCAGTATACCAATGAAAGGATATATATGTATTGGCAGAATTAAGCACACAGGCTAGTATATAATTTTATTAGAATATCATTTATATTCAGCAGTTGGATTCAGATATATTTTCCAGTTAATCCCATTCATAAGTTTTTGCCTAATAAATACAGGGCAACAACTCATAACGAAAATACAGAGTATTATCACAGTATTCAGTTCATGACTATCTTCATTCATGTTTAATTACTGGCAATATCCTCCCCCAGATCTCCTATGTCAGAGATCTGGCCATCTTGCAAATTGCGAGCCTTCCAAATTCTCACAGTTCGATCACTACAAAACAAATTAAAAATGAACATGTGAAAAGAGGCAGAAAGATAAGTAGTTCTTAGGATTATTTATTGTGAAAACATTTTCTGAAGAGGACTTCAATAGACATGAGCAAAAATATACATTGTCCCATAAGCATATCAAGCAGATACCCATTATAATGATATTAAAAATAGTTCATATTGTTAAGAGCTTACTGACTGTATGGCAGGTATTGTTACTACGTGCCCTTCAAATATAAATACATTCACTTATCTTTAATTTATCATAAAGATAGATAATGCTATTATCCCCTTTTTACTGATGAGCAAATTGAGAGCCAGAGAGGTTAAGTAATTTGCTCAATATCACAAAGTATGTGATGGAACCAAGATTTCAAACTAGGCAGTCTGGTTCCACGGCCCCACCTCCTAATCACTACACTGAATCTGCCCTCATTATTTTTAAAAAACAACACATGAGGGCAGCCCGCTGAGGGCAGCTCAGCGGTTTAGCGCTGCCTTCAGCCCAGGGCCTGATCCTGGAATCCGGGATCGAGTCCCACGTTGGGCTCCCTGAATGGAGCCTGCTTCTCCCTCTGCCTGTCTCTCTGCCTGTCTCTTACTCTGTGTCTCTCATGAATAAATAAATAAAATCTAAAAAAAAAAAAAAAAAAAACACATGATACAACATTGGTCAGAGATCTTCAGGCACAGAGTAAGGTAATAGTAAGGCTTCTGAGAAGAGAGGAGAGATCAGGGGAAGGATTCCAGGGGGTTGTTGAATCTGGCCACAGTCAGGAAGAGATATGCTCAGATGAAATCAGCATTAGCCCATAGTAAAGGCAGGAGGCTACTGAGAAGTAGACTGATCCTCCACTATTATGAAACATAGAAGATTCAAAGTTCTTCCGAGAAAACTTCTTCTTGTTCACCCAGCATGGAGGTACTGGGGAGTGGTCATTAAACCATCATATTTCTTACTGTGTCTCTCATAGCTTTAAGGGAGTGGTACTTTTCTCCAATTATCTAATAAACTCAAAGCCAAAAGAAAGAGTTTCCACAGAATTTCATAGTGAAGAGGCACTTCAGAGATTATGCGGTCCATTTCAAGGAGAAAGAGAGTTTAGTTATATGTCCAATGTAACATAGTAAAGGGCAGAAGTGAGCTTACGACCTAGGCTTTCTAGTTATAATCAGTAATCTTTGTTCTCCCCTAAGAGTTAATATCACAAGCAAACAAAAAACCTCTTTTTCTATTTTTTGTATCTATATGAGATGATAGATGTTAACTTACTGTAGTAATCATTTCACAATATATAAAAGTCAAATCATTATGCTGTACACCTTAAACTTATACAATGCTGTATGTCAATTAATCTCAATAAAACTGGGGGAAAATAATCTTCTCACCAACCCACATAGCATACGTACACTGATAACAGCAAGGTGATTATGTTCATTCATCTACCTGTTCATCTACCCATTCACTCATTCAACTACCCACTCAACAAATGCTTATTGAAAACTTGCTATGTTCCAGGCACTATTCAGATGCTTGGGACAACTTAAAAACAGACAAACAGCAAAACTCTCTTCCATTGTAGATCATACATTCTAACAAGAGGAGATAGACAATAAACCATATTAAATAATCAAATCATGAAGTTTATCAGAAAGTAATACATATTATAGAAAAAGAAAAGACAGCATGGTAAAGGGGATTGGGGTGCTAGGTGATAGAAGGGGTTACAATTTTAAATAAAATGGCAAGGTTACCCTTGGTGAGAAAGAAAAACATTGGAAGAAAGTTGGGATCTCTGAAGGAAAAGCATTCTGGGCAAAGGGAGCAGCCAGGGCAAATGTCCTATGGCTGAAACAAGGTTGGTGTGTTCAAGGACGAGCAAAGAGGTTATTGAGGATTGTAAAAGAAGGAGCAAGCGGGAAGGTACTAGAAGGTAAAGTGAGAGAGATAACAGATGATCAAAGGGTCACATCAAGTACAGTCTCTATTGTAGGTAAAATAGAAGACCACTCCAAGAGTTTGAATAGAGAAGGAATATGATCTGACTTGTGTTTTAAATGGATTACTCTGACTTCTGTGTAGAGAATAGACTACATGAGGACAAGGTACCTTGTTTACTAGGAGGCTACTGTAGTAGATCCAAGAGCTAATGGTAGGCTAGAATCAGTGAATTAGCAGAAGACATGGTGAAAAGTGATCAAATTCCAGATATAATTTAAAGGTAGAACACCAACAGGATTTGCTCATGGACTGGATACGGAGTGTAAAAAGAGTGAAAGTTTCTGGCCTGAGCAACGGAGAAGACAGTGATGCCATCAACTGATGTGGAGAAGGCTGTAGGATGAGCAGGTTTCCCGGGAAGATCGGTTCAGTTTAAGACATATTAAGTCTGAAATGATCAAACTTCTACTACTAGTCATGACAGAGTAACTTGCACCAGGTTAGGTTTTTTTATGTAAACAAAGTGAAAACCTGACAAAATATATAAAACAACTATTTTCAGACACTAGACCATGGGGGGTACAAGGCTGTAGTCCCTGAGAAAAAGGAGAGAAGTGAATTCCAGGACAGCCCTGGCTCTTGCCCTGGAAGTCCTTTCCAGACTACAGCACAGGGAAGAGGAACTCAGGCAGAAAAGAACCACAGAACCACTGAGTTGAAGAGATAGAAATAAAAACGTGAGATAGTGGGAATTTTCAGGATCAAGTAAAGAAGAAAGAGCTATACAGAAAGAACTATGGAGCTATGGGGAAAGAATTCCATAAATCCACATATAGGCCCCTAATGTCTCTGACTGAATGCTAAGTTACCCATGAGTAAAGTAAAATTATAAGGCCAGCAAACAAAACAAAAAACAAAACAAAACAAACCAACTATTAGTGAGCTGCAAGTTGAATAATTCCCAGAGCCCACAGAGGGCTATGAACCATTTAAGTTCTGACCAGTAAGTAGATATTATCAAACACCCAGGGCATTCAGTAGGAATCCAAGAATTAAAAACCAGTCTCAAAAAGGTAAAGCTGAACCACAAGCAACTTAACTGCCTAAGGTCCAACACTCTTTAAAAGAATAAAACAAAATCCAGGGGCACCTGGGTGGCTCAGGTGATTAAACATCCGACTATTAATTTCAGTTCAAGTCATGATCTTACAGTCATGTCCAGCTTGACCCTGGACATGGAGTCTGCTTAAGATTCTCTCTCTCCTTCACCCTCTGCCTCTCCCTCTCCAATAAAAATAAAATTCTTTAAAAAAATACAACAAAATCCAGATACTCAAAACACAGCAATATCATGTTCAACATCCAGTAAAATATTATTTGACATAAAAAAGTAGGAAAAATGAGGGGTGCCTGAGTTGGTTAAGCATCCAAATCTTGATTTCAGCTGAGGTCGTGAGATTGAGCCCTATGTCAGGCTCCACATGGGAGTCTGCTTAGGACTCTCTCTGCCCCTCCACAAACCCCTCACTCACACATTCATTCTCTCTCATTCTCTCTCTCAAATAAATAAATAAATCCTAAAAAGCAAGAGGGCAAGAAAAATGAGACCGATAATCATAAGGAAAAAAAAATCAATTAATGCTACAGATCTGGATTTATAAATAAATAAATAAGTTGCAAAAGAGCCAGAAATATTAGCTATGAAAGAATTACTATACAAAGACTAAGTTATAAAGTGCCTTGTTTTTCCCACTTATAAAACAGAGATTATTTATAATTATTAGAATGTATACCTTCTAGAGCTCTTATGAAGATAAAAGAATTAAGGCCTAGAAAGCACTTAGAACAATGCCTGGCAAATACTAAGTACTATATAAGTGTGTGTTAATTGACAAATAAATAAGTGGAACTAATTTGAAAACAGGCCTTCTGCTTTTATTGACCTTTTTTCTGATTTTTAAGTTACATAGTAAATACATTTGCATATGGTACACCATGGGTAACCTGAAAAAAAGTTCAGTTCTTCAAAAATAAGACTATATCGTGGAAGGTGTTACAGTAACATCATACTTCACCCACCAGACCTCAGTGACATACAATACTTCGAGAGTCTTATATTGAGTGTCCCACACCTTTGAAGGGTATTAAGTTATTTCCAGTAAATTATCCAGAACATAGCAAGTTTCCAAGAGCATAAAGAAAAGTGGTGAGTCTTAAGAAAATAATACATCTTGGAAATAACATCAATGAAGCACCAAGGGTAAGCACCTTAGAAAAAAACACAAAATAAGTCACTTTAAAATACATTAGAGATATGAGAAAGTAAATCTAAGTGAAAAGAGGGATTCAATGAAAATAGCACAAATAATAAGAGATACTACAGAAATACAGCAGAGGTTTCAAAATAAAGTCAGAGTAATTGTGCATTTAGGACAGATGAATCAAGAAGGTGCTCTAATTAAATTAAGTGCGAAAATGACAAAGTAAGATTTTCAGGGTAGATATTTATGAGACATTACATTTTATCTGAAGAGACCAATGCCTGAAATCAGGATGTTCTTGGAAACTTGCTATGTCCTGGATAATTTATATATATATATATATATATATATATATATATATGCTTTCCTTGTCAAAGTACTTATATACATATTATGTTATTTTTAAGATCACATCTCTCCCCTTCCTTCAAGCATCTTAAATGTCACTTCCTTAGTGAGGCCTTCACCAGCCACTCTATTGTGTAACCTCCTCCCCACAATACTCTTTCCCCTGTTTTATTTTTCTCCACAGCATCTATCACAATGTAACATATTTTACTTATTTATTTTATTTTATTTTCTTCTCCTTAGAATGAAACTGGTGATTTGATCTGTTTTGTTCACTGCTATTTCCAAGAATCTGGAACAGGCCTGACATATTGGAGATTCATCATAAATGGAAAAATAAGCAAATGAATCCATCAATCCAGCCTCCCTAAGAGGGAGGAAACAGATACTATTATTATGTACTTATACAGCTGATGCTTGAACAACACAGGATTGAGCTATGAGAGTTCACTTTCCTGTGGATTTTTTTTTGATAAACACAGCATCACACTGCAAATGTATTTTCTCTTATGATTTTCTTAATAACATTTTCTTTCCTCTAGGTTCCTTATTGTGAGAATACAAAATATAACTACAAAATATGTGTTTATTGACTATATATTGGTAAGGCTTCCAGTCAACAGTAAGCTATTAGTAGCTTATTTTTTGGGGAATCAAAGTTATAACTGAATATTCAACTATGTAGAGGTCAGTGTCCCTAAGCCTACATTGACCAACTGTCAAATGCACTTTAAAGAGAGATAGAAGAGGAACAAAGAGATTTTTTAAATGATTTATTCTAAATGTGAAGAATGACAAATTTGTTGTCTTTCTGGAAAAAAAAATCTTTAGAAATTAGTCACCTATAAATTATCATTTTTTAACTTCAAATCACCAGGGAAGGACCTGGCAGCCAACTTCCTAGTACAAGCAGAGTGCTAATACAGAAGTAACACTATTCTCTCATTTATTCTGGGGATTAAACTCAGTGCCCAATGTGCGCATCAGAAAATATAAATAAGAGATCTTAGACATTAGATTCACTGTAATAAGAGTTTCATATGTTCTACATTTCCAGACATTTACAACTTATAGTATATTTATTAACTCTGAACACAAGCAACCAATACAGAGAAAAATCACACAGGAAAAACTTACTCGGCTGCAGTAAAAATATGGGTGGAATTAACACATATGGCATTAATAGGACTCTCATGACCCTTCATCTCTCCAACTGGCACAAAAGTATCCATGTTCCAAAGCTTCAAAATACCCCCTCTGCAGCCACTGAGCAAAACTGGGTGCCCTGGCACCACTCCTAGAGCACAGACCCAATCCTTATGTGCATTTGGAACTTGCTGAAAGAAAGAAAGAGAAATCAGTAGCTTAAGAGGAGCCTTCCAAAGTGACATTTCCACACCAAAGTAAGTTATGAACATTTTTGTTGACAAAACAACATTTGGAACGCTGAATGGCCTGAACTATAAAAATCATTTTCTATGCAATCATCCTTAGTGATTTAAAGAAATAAATCTGCAATATGCTTCCCAATTTGCCTCAATTTTTATCACTGTTATCAATATTAAAGAGTTACAATGTTAAAAATCTTACAGAACCTAAAAGACCCAGAAAGTATAAAGGATGTTTCACATCACATTCTCTTCATGGCAGTTAAGTATCTCACCTCTCTCCAAAATGTATTTAATTCAACAAGTTTGAAAACTACAGCCTGGTATATAAACTATAAAGAATGCTTCATAAAATCACTGCCTTCAACCTTTGGTAGGGAACATGGAGGCCTAAGGCTTCTTGTAGAAGACTAGAGCTAACATATATTTCATAATGACATAATAACAATAATTATAAGATCAAACTATACGACTGTATTTGAGTATAAATATATTTATATGAATAATACAAAAGTGACAACCATGAATGTATATGTATAAAAGACTCTGAATGCAATATACTCATCTGTTGCCAAGTTTGTTCTATTGACATTCATGCTACCCGTTCATTTTGTTTTCATCTATTCTTATCTAGAAGGTATTATTAAATATTGAATGTTGCCCTTCTTATAATTAGTAACTCTGGTGGATGAAGATGAAACACTCTTTAGGAGACTCTTTGAAGTTCTTCTGTAGACTATTAGTGGCTCTGAAGTATCCATTCCACCTCATGAAAGGTTTTGCATTACCTGTAGAAGGTCTTTTTGAGCTAAGTCCCATTTCTTGATTCCATTATCTCTGGACCCACTAAATAAGTTATCCCCTTGTATGGTTAGTGCTTCGATGCCGTCATAATGAGGGGGCTCAAAATTGTGGGTGGGACTTACAGTTCCCAGAGCCCCTTCAGTTACATCAAACATCTAAAAAAGAAACAGAGAAAGACGACATCCTATTTAACTTACAAATAAACACCTATACATGTTCACACAGAAACACATACGTGTATATATTAACTAGATATGACTTGTTTTGTTACAATATTTTACAAAATTAACTCCATTAACCTGGTATAAATGACTCAGGATGAACACTATTTTCATGCAACTTTTGCTTACATGTCACACGCTTATGTGTCTGTAGGCTTTTAAAAAAGGCAACCCATATTTTCATGTAGGAGTGTACAAATGATACGTTCAATAGTAAAAAGACTACAAATCAATCCACTTGAAAGTCAGAAAAATGATATGACTGTTATTTAGCCACTATTAGATAGCTCTGCAATTGTGGTAGGCCATGTCAAACTTCCCAAAGTTGCTATTCAAAAACTCTGCTCTCCTAGGTTGCCTTCATCTCTCAGCTGTTGACCTTGTGATTTCCTGAAAAGGCTACTAGCATGATCAAAAATAAGTTTTTTTGGACTTTTCCCTATATTTCAAAAGTTTCCTTTAATCTTCAAACATTCTCTTACTCTTCCATTCTTTTCAGATGCTAAAGTGTGCTTACTGTTTCCCAAGGTTCACATCACTGATGTGTTTCTAACTGTTCCTACCACTTCATCAATTACTACCACTTCCTTCTTCACACTTTCCCTTTCCACAGGGCCTGTTTTTTAAGCAGACATGCTCAAATCTACCACACACAAAATCTTCCTTTAATCATTCTGTTTGCATGTTACCAACCCATTTTTCATCTCTTAATCTCAGATTCAAAACAAAATTTATTCTTTTCCTATCTTTCTGTATTCTCTTTTTACTAATTGCTTCTTACAGGAATTCCTAAGGCTTAATCCTGTCATCATCTCTCTCCTTTGGCCATGTCAACTACTCCAACTCCTTGAACATCTGACTCTATTTGAATGGCTCCCAAACCTTCATGTCTAGTCATAACTTGAGCATGAGCTCTAGACTTGCCTTTCAAATGGCCTACTCACTGACATGAAGAGGACTTCTATTACTTAGTATCTCAAATTTAACATTTCGAGAACCAAACTATACATCTTCCCTTACCTGCTAATTTCATAAGATCATAATAGACTCAGTATAAAAGATGGGGACAGTAATACTTATGCATTAGAGCTGGATGACTGAGCCAAACATCTTTAAAATTCCTCCCAAATTATCGTCTATGAAAAATGAGAATACATGATTGAATAATAAGACAACACAATCAGAAATTATGAGTGAGGACAAGATCAAGAAGAAAAGGTAAGGTCAGAAGTGAAAAAAAGAAAACTGATTAAGAGAAAAGGGTTGTAGGTGCATCTGAATACTTTAATATCATCAAATAGGAGAATATAATTCAACAATTCTATCATACACACTTTGATGTAATGATCCTTGGAGCCAGTGACAATTAGATCTTGTCCATTAGAAATCTGATCCACAGTAAGGCACATAACAGGGCCTAGGTGTCCTGTTAACTTTCCTGTAGACTGAAACCTTTAAAAAGAAAGAAGAATAATTTTGTTTGAAAATATTTCTTAATGTGCTGGAGCTAAGCACATAAATAATCTACATTCTTTGATGAAACTGTTCATTAATTTTCTTTTTTTTATTTTAGCTCCACCTCTAGGCAACTCTCTTCAAATTCAGAATCAAAAAATAGCCAAACTAACCTATTCTATGACTGAAGTGTCAAATAGGTTATTCCAAAGTGACTAATGTCATTTCAACAGTAAACAAAAAGGCAACAAAACTTGTTAGATACTAATTTTAAATCCAACCTAAGTCCAGGTAAACCTAAATCTGTTAAATGTTCAAACATGTTATAAATATATGACCAAAGTCCAATTTTGAATTTGATTAAAACAACTGCTATTGCTTATATAGCACACAATCAATAACAATATGGAAAAAGTAAGATTACTTTATAACACATATATTCTCACATATACACATCCACATATATGTACACCCATCATATACACATTTATACACACATACACCTATGCACACATATATGTGTATATGTGTGTCAGAAAGTAGATGGTCCATTTTATCAGCTATTATAAAGATTGAAAAAATATATATTTATATATAGGTAGCTGGTAGAAAAATGTGTGATATTAGCTGTCAGGGGTTAACGATGAACCTTTGTCTCACAGTCCTATCTCAATTGAGCTGCTGGAATACAGAGATATATTTAACATAGAATATTAGTTTCTTGAAAGCTATTCTCTTACTTTGTTATGATAAAATCTACATTTAATCATGTTCCTGAAATCAAGCAGGTTTCAAAGGACCTAACTTTTCAGCAAAAATAGAAAGTATAAAGATTTTTAAAAGCTGGTATCTGGGACACCTGAGTGGCTCAGTAGTCTGCCTTCGGCTTAGGGTGTGATCCTGGGATCCAGGATTGAGTCCCATATCAGGCTCCTTGTGGGAAACCTGCTTCTCCCTCTGCCTGTGTCTCTGCCTCTCTCTCTCTCTCTCTCTCTCTCTCCTTCCCTCTCTCTCTCTCTCAATCTATGTGTGTGTGTCTCATGAATAAATAAAAATCTTTTAAATCAATCAATCAATCAATCAATCAATCAATAAAATCTGGTATCTTTTCTGCCTCATGTCATGACTTTGAGTACCTTCCTCCACGGTGCTCTATGAGTCAAATTTTAATATCTTCAAGAATAAACCAAGTACTTACCTCTTTTCTCATTTTCTTAAACAAGCAGTGTGTTCAATTTTCTACATTCTATTTCTAAAACAGTACTCAGGACAGTGTTTCTTCTCTCTTTCTCTCATCAATGTATCTATAAATTATGTTTATTATACTTATCATGTGTTAAAATGTTACAAGTTATAAATAGTTATTTTAAGTTTTTAAAATATCCCTTCATCAGTATCCTGTGGCCACTATCCTCCATTAACAGCATGAGTGCTAAGAAGGTAGACACCACCTTGTCTTAGTCTTTATTCCAAGCACCTACCAGAGTCTTGGTGCAGTACCGGCCAGAATCAATGTTGAAAAAATACTTAACCAATAAATGAATATTCCTTTGCTGCCAAAATTTTAAGAACTAGAAAAGAAGCTAAAATAAACACTCAACTGAAGGGCAAAAGCTCGTATTTCATGGCAAAAATCAAATCAAAGGTGTAATGCTTTAGATTTCAATTTACCATTTTTTACCCATTTTATCTTCTTGATATGTCATCTTTTCTATATATTTTATATTCACAAAAACCCTATAAGAGTTTATGCCCAAAGTTATTATATTAATTTATAAACTAAAAAGTTTAAGATATAGGATGTTTAAGTGAGGCTGCCCAAAAAACAAACAAACAAACAAACAAAAACCACCTCTTTCAAAGGTCCTGGTGAAACTAGAACGAGAATCTTGATCTCTTCCTAGGAAACAACACAACTGTAGACAAATATTAAGAGGGGCTATTTTCCTTTGTATACTTTTTTCTATCAATGGAGAGTAAAAGAAAGGAAAATTCTGAGTTTGCTCATGAGGACAGAAAAGACATTAAGGGGCACAGGGCCAAATAGAAAAGCCTATGATTTTATATTAACTTCTGGAGTTATAAAAATTAGATCTCATATACACCAATATGTTACTAATATCTAAAAAATTCTATTTGCCATACATATACAAGAAATATATTTTCTTTAAAATTCTACCTTTTAAGATCCCACATTCTGACAGCATTTCCAGAAGCTGCATATAGGAAAGTGCCAGTTGGGTTTAGAGCAATTTGATTTATCTGGTTTTCTCCAGAAGGAATAGCTACTGTCCGGCTGGTACTTGCAGAACAGGCATCTCCAAGAGTAACTTGACCCGAAGATCTTAACAGAGACAAAACAAAGGAAAAAAAGTCACATTTCTGGACAAGAATTCACCTTATGGTTCCTTAAATTCCTAGGAAACTGGCTGTAGACAACAACAAGCTCTGTGTCCTCTGGTCACCATGTGAACCATACCTAGCACAGAACCTCATACACATAGTTGGCATTTATAAACATATTTGATGGGTAAGTGAATAAATGAATGACTAAAACAAGATGATAAGGCTGAAAATTCTTAATTTGTAAGTCTAGTATAATGCTAGGAACTCCAGGCCGAGTTAGGGATGACCAGAATATCATTCAAGAAAGATTAGATGTCAAAGATTAAAAAAAAAAAAAAGACCCAATAAATGATACAGTGCCACAAAGGTAATTCATTTTCCTAATTTCCAGAAGGCCCCCAAGGGCCAGGCCTTCCAATATCCTTTTGTCCATAAGAATTGCCCTTTGAATTAAAAACATGAAGATTTTTCAAACCCAATCATACATGGAGTATTTACCATGTGCCAAAGACTTAAACATAACTTATTTCTATTTCCTCAGATAAATTCTAAGTGATAAATACATTCTTAAATTTTGAAACATTTTCTCAGCTAACTTCTAAAATACCAAGTTATAATCAATCTTTTTAAATTTGACTTTAGTGAGTCAGCTGGGCTGGCAGACTTCTAAGATACAGTGAACCTTTTTCTATAAAATTTCCCTCAAGAGATGTGTACTCAGTACAGTAAATAATTAGCAGTTCTCAAAATACAAATTAGCACTTGTGTTAATAGTTCCTACTCTACAAATGATAAAATTTAACCTTTCCTATGTTCCCTCTGCTTATTTAAAACAAGAGTTCACCTCAATTTTAATTATGTAAAAGTTTATTGATCTTATAGTAAAAAAGAATCATTATTTGCTCTATAAGGAGATATACGATGACACAGAAAACAAACTCATCCTCCAATTGTCCAACCTAACCTACAGTTATGAAATTTGTGCTCACACCAAAGCAGTTTATGTCCTAAAACGAACAAAAACCTCTCAATTATTGAATACCTGCAAATTAAAGGTTACAAGTACTTCTTAACTATCTACTATGGTGATTTTAGCCATTTTTCCAAGGAGTAGTATTCATTTGAAGTAATTAACTACATCAAGTAAGAAATATTATGAACATGTGGTACCTTAGTATTTAGGAGGGAGAAAATATGAAATGTATACTAATCACAAATCAAATATGATTTATTCCTTCCTGTTTAATACCAGGTTTTTATATTACATTTTCTCAATAGATTTCCCCCCTTATATTATCTACATTCTTACTTTAGTATCCTTTTGGAAGCAGACAGGTATAAATAAATTAAAATACATTCATAGTCCTATCTTTTCATATATGTAGTACATAGGAACTATTTGCCCCTTATGCTATTTGTCTTTACATTACTTACGTCAGAGTTCGAATGCACTTTGCTGAATCTCTGATATCCCACACCTTAATATAAGATGTGGACACAGTGAAGACCAAACTTGTATAATTACAGTATTTAACAGATACGACATTGTTGGGATGACCCCCCAATGACATTATCTCTTGCCCAGTCACCAGATTCCATACTTTACAAGTACGATCTACAAAAAACAAGAAAAGGAAAATACTGTCAATATGAATTAGATTAGGTTCTCTTAACAATAAAAGTCATTTAAACAATCTTTCTATGAGAATGAAATTTAAAAAAAGTATTCCATAACCTGCAACAGACATCCTACCTCTATCCTTGACCCTCTGCATCAGGTTCAAGGGCAAAGTACATAAAAAGGACTGGATGAAAGCCAGGGATGTCTGGTGTATGTATTATGTGGTATTTAAAAAATATAATTATATAAAATCTTGAAATAGTCGTATCACAAGAGTCTTGCTTTAAATTGCCCTTGAATTTAAAATGGCATTCTCATATCAGCTTCTTCAAAATATTCTGTTTTGATCACTCCTACTTCCTCACAGTACTCCACACTCATAAACACACAGACTTTTCCAGGTGTCAATGATTGATGGATTTTATTTTTGACCACAAAATATAATTATAAACTAATTATTTTGTTTTCCTGACATGCCAAATATATAATTATTCTGGAGATAAATTTAATTTGAATTAGAAAATTACATTTTCACACTGTAGATTCTTTAATTAGAGAATGGCTTGCCATTCACAATTCCTAAGTTCTAGCTAGACTGTTATACTTTCTTATATACAATGAGCAATAAATTGTTTGCTGACTAAACTTGTAATGTCCCTAAAAAACTTTTATTAGCTCCCCAGATTCCTATACATGCTTCCTTTCTACCTTTCTAGTCCTACTCCCCATCACTTCTTTTACATTACAGTTGACACCTGAACAATGGGTTTGAATGGGTCCACTTACATGTAAATTTTTTAATATAGTACAGTAGTACTGTGTTAAATGTATTATAAATGTATCTTCTCAGTAACATTTTTCTTTTCTCTAGCTTACTTTATTATAAGAATACAGTATATAATACATATTAACATACAAAATATGTGTTAATCAACTATTCATATTATTGGTAAGGCTTTGGTCCACAGAAAGCTATTAGTAGTTTACTTTGGGGGAGTCAAAAATTATATGCAGATTTTCGACTTTGCAGGGGTCAGAACTCCTAATTCCCATGTCGTTCAAGGGTCAACTATATTCTACAATTCAACCCAATTGGATTTAGTTTCAAACAGATTCCATTTTTACCTCTATGTCTCTGCTTCTATTTTTCTATAATCTTGGTTGTCAATTGTTTCCTGTCAATATCCAAACTATTCTGTAAGGTTTATCCTAAATGCTTCCATGTCAAAGCCTTTCTTATTTCTCACAGGTTGGCATAACCTCTCCCTTTTCTGAAACCCCCAAACTCTTAGTCCTTAACCATATAAAGCATTTATACTTGATTTCTAGTTGCCTGTAATTATATCAAAGGGGTTAAGAGTGCAGGTTTGGAGATAAGTAGACATGGGTTTCCAATGCTGGTTCTTCCACTTACTACTATGTTCACCTGGGAAAATTATTTCATTTTTTGAATCCTCAGTTTATTCACCTGTAAAGTTAAGATGCAACATGTATCTCATCAGAGTTACCATGAGAATTCATTGAGATGTAATTTATATAGTGTTTAACATAGTCTCTGACATATAGTTAAGTGCTCAAGAAAGGTGGTTGCTACCCATCTTATTCTCTTTACTACAATGTACATTGTAATGACCCTTTACCCATTTTTATATAACCTGCATTATAAGCTCAGGGCCTTGCGTGCATTAAGTGCTCAATTACTGAAGGGAAATGTATTCTCTCCACATCCTATTCACATGACATCAGTAGAGGTTTGACTTTCTTCCCAGCTATGTGATGATTTTATATAACTCAGGGGTTGAACCAGATTATCTCTCAGGTTCTTATGTGTGTCTTAAGCACTTTGACTGTTTTAAAGCCTGTTAAAATGTAATCATTTTTTTATTAAAAAAAAAATCTGTTAACTATCCACATGAAACAACTACTGGCACCTTTTGATCCAGTGAAGAGGAGATCATCAGTAGAATCGACACAGAGCACAGCTTTTGTGTGTCCTTCAGCTATGTGAATACACTGCAGTGGAGAAGTTCTGATTCCTTTTGAGGCAGGAAATGGGTTGATTATGCCCCTGAGATGGGGGAGAAACAAGATTCACTTCAGTAGCTATATCATGGGACTAATTTTATTTTCCCCTGACTTTAAGAAGTCTTTCTAAGTAATTAACAAGAAAATTCAGACTGCTCCTTTGCCTCTTTTTAAAGGAAAAGGACATAGAGACAAAGTGTGAAATAGTGATAGTGGTGATGGAGTGCATCAACTAATAAGGCATCAGCCAGCAGCTGCATTCTACCAAGAGCAAAACCTATGGTTTATGGACCTTCTTACTAACAAGTTCTTCTTTTCAAAGTTTAATGAAGCAATATTGGGAGCTGTTTAAGTATAGTGAATTGCAACAAATAAGAAAGGATAAATGATGGATAACTGGAGGATGTAACTCTGTCAGGCTGGAATGTGACTCTATGTCAAAAAGAATATTCTGGGGCAGCCCATGTGGCTCAGCAGTTTGGCGCTGCCTTTGGCCCAGGGCGTGATCCTGGAGACCTGGAATCGAGTTCCATGTCAGGCTCCCTTCATGGAGTCTGCTTCTCCCTCTGCCTGTGTCTCTGCCTCTCTTTCTCTCTATGTCTCTCATGAATAGATAAATTTAAAAATCTTTAAAAAAAATATTCTGGAGGAAATATAACACATATAACCTAAAATACTAAAAAAAATAAATTTCAAATGAATTTGAAAAAGACAGGGATGACCGCCTATGCAGAAATTCTAAAGGGAAAAGGGCCCAAAACTATTAAAAAAAAAATTAAAGAAAAAAACTCTAACAGTCTCAAAGAAGATTTAAAAAAAAAAAAAAAAGAATGAAACTTTAAAAGTACAGACTTTTTAGGGAGCTTTCTTATAAGTTTAATTATTTCCAGTGTTTCTGCTTTATGCCATTAGACTACATACTATGGAAACATAAAGTTTATCAAAATATTGTCCCTATCTTCTAAAGGAGTTTAAGACAGAATCTGAATTGAAATAGTTGTGTCGAGAAGACTAAAGATGAGAGTGAATTATATGATAAATATATAAATTAATGTGTCTGCTCAGAGCAGGAAGAAAAATTATTTTTTTTAATTTTTATTTATTTATGATAGTCACACAGAGAGAGAGGCAGAGACATAGGCAGAGGGAGAAGCAGGCTCCATGCACCGGGAGCCCGACGTGGGATTCGATCCCGGGTCTCCAGGATCACGCCCCGGGGCCAAAGGCAGGCGCTAAACCGCTGCACCACCCAGGGATCCCAGGAAGAAAAATTATTATGTTGATATGTATCCATTGTATAAGACAGATGGCAATAATATTAAAACAAATAACAGAGATAAAATAAAACTGTTTCCATCTTCTTTGGTGGGGGGCACAGGGAGAGGGAGAGGAAGAATTTTAAGCAGGCTCCACACCCAGCATGGAGCCCAATGCGGGGCTCAATCTCACAACCATGAGATCACGACCTGAGCCAAAAATGAATAATTGGACACTTAACCAACTGAGCCACCCAAGTACCCTTCCATCTCCTTAGTGAAAGAGAACAGTCTTCAAGATGCAATGGGCAGAAATGATTAAGAAGAAATGCAAGCCCAAGATAAGTTAGAAATGACAATAGAGACTAATACAATGAATACAAGTATTTCTGTTTTTAAGTCATTATATCACAGGGTTTTAAAAGGATACACCATTGTAGAGGCAAAAATCATTGTTGGTACACTAAAATTGATAAAGGGAGCAAAACATGTAGACCCAAATTTCCAAAAAGCAGAGGGGAAATAGTGGATTTCAGAAAGTACAGATGGGCAAAACTTCCTATTGAGTCTCACAAAGGAAAATATTTACAAATTATTATAAACACTTAAAAATAAATGCTCATCAGTAAAAGATAAGACTAATGTCACAGGGGCAGTTCTTTGTACGGTTAATAGCAAATTAGGGGAATGTCATATTCACAATACACGCTGACTTCAAAAAGGTCCATACAATGAGCCTTTCAAATGGTATCCTTGTAGATATGGTAGGTAAGTACAGAACTATTGTAGTTAGGTAGTTCCATCAGTGGCTGAGGAGGCACACCTAAGGAGTCAATGTTCCTATCAATTTGGAAGTCAGTGTTTCCCTAGCACTGAAGAGAGATGGTATATTTATTAAACTGATATATTAAAGAGCTGGATACTGTATTGTATTGTCTAGGAAAACGACAAAATTTATTTAAGTACCTACTTAACATTAAAATAATCATCAGATACAATTTAAAGATAAAATTTAGGTAGAAGTTAGAACAGAATGCTCCAAGTAGGAAAAGATTTAAGAGCAGCCTAGATTTAAAAAGCCAAAGAAGGGGCAGCCCCGGTGGCCCAGAGGTTTAGCGTTGCCTTTGGCCCGGGGCATGATCCTGGAGACCCGGGATTGAGTCCCATGTCAGGCTCCATGCATGGAGCCTGCTTCTCCCTCTGCCTGTGTCTCTGCCTCTGTGTGTGTATCTCTCATGAATAAATAAATAAAATCTTTAAAAATAAATAAACAAACAAATAAAAATCCAAAGAGGTCATTATGCTAAGTGAAATAAGACAGAGAAAGATAAATGCCATGATTTCCTTTATATATGCAATCTAAAAAAATGTGTATTAAAAAATAAAAGCTCATAGATATAGAGAACAGACTGGTAATTGCCAGAGGTAGAGGGTGGGGAGGGTAGGAGAAATGACCAAATTATTTTCTGGGCTTAGTTTAAGTAAATTGAAATGAATAAATACATAGATAGCTAAAGAGATTTTTTTAATTGAATACAAGATCAATGAATCAACAATTTATGGTTCCTCGACCAACACTTTCAATAACTAGTTCAAGAGAAGTAAATATTTCAGGAGAAAGAATGTAATAGAGCTACTATTACGGGAGGAGGTTGGAAGGAGGTTGAGTTCTAGATGCTAGATTTTAAGAACACTGAAAAATTGGAGACTTCTCAAAGCAGTGGAAGCAGAATGAAGGACCTGTAGACTACATTACATAAGGAGATGATGAAACTAAACCTACTGAGCTGTTAAGAATATACTCACTGAAGAGAGGATACAAAAGCAGGTTAAAGGCTGAGTATTTAAACAACTGTCATATACACACAAAAAGAGGTGTATGGATTAATTCAATTAATTAATACCTGAAGATTAATTCTGGTAGAGCTCAAGAGGGCTGATGAACAGAAATGCTAGGAGGTAAATTTAAGCTCAGGACTAAAAACAAACAAACTTTATTTTCAGGCTCTATTGATAATGATTTCAAAAAGTGAAGGTTGTTCATCATCACTAGAAATAACACCAGGAATTGTTATCACTGGATATGTAATTACAGTCAAAGTATTATTTGTATACATGTGTCAAAGTGAGATTCTTGAAATTAATGTTCAGTAATTTATTTGTAATCTAAGAAGTTAGCCAATCAAAATTGAAATGGAAGCAAAACCTCCCCTATAAGTCTGAATCTCCATTTTGAAATCTTATTTATGTGAGGTCACATCTATGAACTGAAGCCATAGAATTAGAACTATAGCTTCGAATGTTCAAAAGGGTGATCTAATGCACAATCAACAGCTACTGTTACTTCTCAAACAGAAAATATGTATGTATATTCCAATAAGCTGGTTATAAAGAAAAAATTCATGTTAACAGTCTAAGACATAACAGTCTGTCATGTCAAAGGCTGTATAATATTACAAAAGTGAGTACTTGCCTCCAGTGACTTATATATGGCACTGCCACTATAAGATGCCTCTTTTACATTTTTATATGTTTTAATATCATTTATTTCAGACTTCTGAAGAAAAATAATACCGACATTAAATATAGTATTTTACTAAGATACTGAAAAGTGCTCTCTAGTACTCACAATATTAGCACTAATATTTCATAGGGATTATCTTACACCAAGATAATTTTTTAAAAATAGAGAAACTGAAAATATACATCCATGACATTTCTTTCAATATCAGAATTAACCTATTCACATTCCGACTACAGAAATCAACTTGAAAATAGTTTAAGTTTAATATTGCAAAGTTGTATATCAAACTGGTCTGCTTATTTTTGTTCCACGCAAATCAGTAAAGTCTTGTAATACTGTAAATGAGATTAATTTCCTCTGCCTACCTTCTGGAGGATCTACTGATGATCAGCAAAATGGCCATATACAGTGGAAACAAGTGCAAAAAAGAGAGGAGACAAAATGATAAGTGGAAAGAGGAAATGATAGAAAGAGAGAAATTAAGAGTCCAAAAAGCCCAATTTAACATGGAAAAATTCAACACTGTTATTTTTTAAACAGCATCTATCAGCAAAAAAATATTTATTATTTTAGAAAAACTCCTTTACTTTCAATTTTTTCTCATATTTTTGGTACCATAGTCTTTCCCCCCGAGCATATCTTTTTTTCAGGTTCACAAAACCTTCCAAAACTTTTTATTTATAATCTCCAAACCAACAACAACAACAAAAATACCTTATTTACCTCTCACACATTGAAGGATTGAAAACATATAATTGCTAAGGAACAACAAAATCAATATTCATAGAATTTAATTTCTTTGAAATAAAAGATTTAGGTTATAGACCGAAAACAAACAAGTTTGCTGCTACTTTGTCTAAAAGGTATGACAAAACATATTAAAATTAATATGTTTAAAAATATTAGTGTGTTTATATGGTACAACAAGTTATGCATCCAAAAGTAAGATATGCCTATAGTTTCTAGGAAGGTATTTTAGAACATCAATGAAATGCCAGAATGTAGGAAAGATAGAAAGAAAGTACCTGTGTACCTCCGACAGAGAGGAATCACTTTCATCAGACCTACAGTGAAAGAGTTAGAATTATGAGGAGAAAGAACACTGAAGTCAACAGGTAAAGACACTGAGACTGAACTGAAAACCAACAGTATGAATTATAGAAATACAGCAAACATTTCCTTTATAGTGGTGAATGCCTTGCTTTTCTATCTGTACTGGATATCTGCAAATTCAATGTACAGTAACATCTGGTAAAATATTTGATTCTTATGTTTTCTCCTAAGACTTTGAGGATAAAAACTTTCTTTTACTCATCCACAGAAAACCTATCAATCCTCATTTCTAAAATTTAAGCCCTGTAGCGGAACAATATCAAGTAAGTAAAATACATCACTTCAAGATTCTTTCTATTTAATTTGATTAGTCCTAGAAAATGTTTCTTATTTAAACAGCTACTAATGAATTTTATTCATCTTGATAATTACTTGGATTTAGATTCTAATGTGAAGTTGCACAGATACATTTTATGTTTGCATGCAAAGCAAATTACCTAAAATGCAATAACCTTTGATTTTAACTTATCTCATAAATATGAAGTTCTCCTAACAAGGGAATCCCTCAGTAATACAGGACTTTAAAAATAGGTGAGCCACTCCTGTCAGTTCTACCCTGAAACCTCCAAGACTGGCAATAAGTCTGGTTATTATGAAAAATCTACTCAGTTTGTGCAATAGGCTTGGGAGAAGGAGGACAGAGTGAATGCTGACATGGAATATAACCAGAAACAATGTGTGGGATCTTTTTCTAGCTGAGATATGCTAGTCTCAAAAAACAGCCCAAAAGAAAATGATTCAAAAGGTAGGTGAGTCTCTGAAAGTGTAGTCAGTTATTCTGAGTTTTAGCTTACAAAGATGACAACAGAGTCAAATTACTGGTAGCTTATAAAATATGTCAGTAGATGGGATCCCTGGGTGGCGCAGCGGTTTGGCGCCTGCCTTTGGCCCAGGGCGCGATCCTGGAGACCCAGGATCGAATCCCATGTCAGGCTCCCGGTGCTTGGAGCCTGCTTCTCCCTCTGCCTATGTCTCTGCCTCTCTCTCTCCCTGTGTGACTATCATAAATAAATAAAAATTAAAAAAAAAAATATGTCAGTAGAAAATATAAAACTATGACTAGATTGTCAAGATTATCAAAAGACTGACAGAAAATTTTATTATGCCTTTGAATATAAGGCAGACAAAATTTACTAACTCTTCATATCACTAGTGAAAATAGACTTCCCAAAGACATTGCTAATGTTCTATTCTTCTCAACTAAATGGGAGGCAGAGATTTTTTCAACAACACAAAAATTTATCTACCTAGATAAGGACATGTCACGTACTGATTAAACTATATTAAAATCTAATCAATAACTTTATCTATAAATTAAGCAGATTAAAAATTATTTCAAAATGTGTGCTTCTCTAAGTCTACAGAGCCATCTAGCATGATCTAAACCTGACAGACAAATCTTAAACAGCAATCCTAGGAATCTCAGAAATTGTTGATATACACAGGGAGATTATAGCATAGAAAACAAATAATAGTGGTGGGAGACTAGATATGAAGTACATACATCTACAGTGTTACCATTCAAAATCAAAGCAGACAAGTCAGAGTTAATCAATATCTTATGACAGCATTGTTAGTATCAAATTCTTGCAAGAGAGATTCTGGCTCAATATGGGAATACTTTTTCATTTCAAATTTAGTGCAAATTATACTTTTCACACCCCTCCAACTTTTCTTCCTCTACAAACCACCCTCAGTCCTAATCCCCACTACCCATAAAGGAACTGTCTTTTATTATTTTATTTTATCACTGAAGTTTTGTGATGGATTTCTGTCAAACAACCAAATGGTAACAATGGTCTCTGCAAGCTATAATATGCATGGAAAGTAAAATAATTTGCCTCTTTTCAACTCAGTCTATCTGGATTAGAGGCTTTTGTGGGCTCAGAGAGGCTGAAGAATCCCAAGAAATTTAAATTTCAAGTGGTCTCAAAGATATTTCAATTCTAATTTACTTAGAAAAGGCAAGACAAGTGCTGAAAGTAGAGCAATGCAAATCTACAACAGGGAATAATGTTCAGCAGGAAAATAATTTTCTCTAATCTTTTCTAGATGGTTCATTTCCCATTGGAAAAACACATCAAATATGGCAAACACATCAGATTTTATCTCCCACACAAAGAGATGGCTAAACGTTTTCTACAGGCTGTATTTAAAGGTTCAGAAAACTGTAATAAGTAGAGGGGCTCTTTTCCATAAAGACTTACTTATCCTGCTGAACTGATGTGTTTCCCTGAGAAACAGTAAGACGGTTAAAAACATTCAGTTCATTACGGGGTCGGCTTGGTGGGGAGGAAGGAGGTGAAAGACTAGCCTCTGAGGTTCCAGAATCTGAGCTACAAGAAAAAAAGAACATTAAATAGGTGGCTTTAATTGGTTATGATTTGTTAGAAATGTTATAAGAAACATGCTTTTTTAAAAAAGCTTTTCATTAAAGAATTCCTTCCATCCTAGTTTAAAAAAAAAAAAAAAAAAAAAAAAACTTTTCCACTGGATTTTGTCACATTGCCCACAAGATGGCACTAAAGAAAAAGTTCTATCTGCTGAAATCTAAAGCCATTACAAATAAAGCAAGTCAAATTTAAAATTATACAATTTTAGAGTTAAAACCAAGTTACTCGCTTGACAGATGGAGAAAGAGAGGCACAGTATTTAAGAGCGATTTGTTTTTTCAAGGATTCACTCACTTTTATGTTATTACTTATTTGCTCCATTCCCCACCCCCCAATTATCCTTCAGACATTCAATCCAGTAAAAACAGGTAAATTATATCTTTAAATAGAGGAAGCAAGGATGATTAGAAGGATAATTTCCATGACACTCAAGTCAGCCAAACCAGTGGTCAAAGTAAAGTGTGTTGTCATGGGGGAGAGGATGTTATAAGATTGTCCACTTGGGCACAGAAAACATAATGAAACTCCTTTTTGCTTATTTTTATGTTAAAAAAAAAATAAGCTTTACTAATATTTAAATGTAGACCGGCACTGATACTTGCCACATGCAGCACCTCAGGTGACATGAGGGGGGAGTGAGTGTGCCACAGGGTAGAGAGGGGACAGTGGCTCTCACCCATTCATTCAACTTTCTCCATGTTGCAATGTTGCAATTTTAAAATGTCCAGTTAAGTGGATCATCAGATTATACTATGTACTGTTAAGTAAATAACCCTCACAAAACACACAAATAGTTTTAACAGATTTCAGCAGAAAAACAATTTAAGTATAAAAGAACAGCAAGAAAATGGCACAACTAATACACCCTATGACTAACACTTGTTTTTTGTCAGCTACTCTAAAGAGGTAAAGTCGATGTCAGTTTTAACAGTCAAATTAATTTCAAATTTTTCTAGAAGACCACCTGAAATACAGACACAGTTCATCTCAAGTGTATATAAATTTTTACAATGATATGCACAAATAATAGAAAAATAAATAAGAGAACATGATTAGGGGCAAATGTTCAAATATTTTTCCAGGTGTGTGTGTGACCAAGAAACATTTAGCCAAGCCAACAGCTAACTTGATGGTCTATTAGTCAAATCTGTCATAACCAAAGAGCCAGCCTACATATGGAAAATAGCTTCACTGTTATCCTTTAGCATTTATGTACAGCAGACATTTTATGCAATCTAGTTGATAAAAAGTATGGGTAACTTACTGTTTTTGTTCCTTGGCCTTTGATTTTTCTGCTTTCTCATATGCTTTTCTCCTGGTTATAGGGGAAGGCTCTGGCATTTTTTTTTCTGATAGAGATGACTGTCTGGAACTAAAATAGAAAAAGACTCCTTAATCATCAAATTTTAAATATATACATTGTTTGGCAGGTACTCAACCTAAAATTTTTAACATATTAATAACTGGAACTTGAGAAAGTATTACTGGGAACAAAATACAAAAATAGGATGGGAATATATTATCTGAGTAATTAGTTGATGGAAGTTGACATCTATATATTTAACTTATAAATTGGCAATCTTATTAAATATAAGCAAACCTATTATCTTTGAATGTAAATATCAATGCTACACCGCCAAATAGTTCAAATTAAGTTTATTTTAAACATAAGTGATTAGGTTGATTAGAATTGTTTCAGTTGAAAAAACTCATCTTTACAGTCTTACAAGAACAAAAATATAAGAATTGTTAGAAACAATAAGATTTAACGAATATGTAGACATAGTCAAAAATAGTACTATAGGTAATCATACAGACACACAAATAACACACAATAATTTAACCTAACTAGTATTTAGATATTAATAACTACATAAATTTTATTTTATTATTTTTTTAACTACATAAATTGTAGTAACAAAAACATTCTTATTGTAACCTTTAAATGTCAAATAGTCACTATGTAATTAACAATTTAAAAAAACACAATTTAAAACTATTATTTTTGTGTATAGTAGTAATGAATTTTGATTCAAAAATGAATTTTTTCCTATCATTGGCTAGTTATATTCATAAAAAAAAGGAATTAGAAGGCAAGATTACCAGAGTGGGTTTACATGATTCCTATTTGAAAGTGAAAACTAAATATTTAAACTTTATGTGTCTGACTTTTCTAATCAAAAGAAATCACATTTTAAAAATCCTTCATCTATTTATTCATTTATTTGTCATAGGGGCCACCTGAGTAAATTATTTTACATCGTGCAGTAAGTCCGCAGTAATGACTTCTTAAGAGTTACCACACCAAACATGTCCAACTTAAATTTTTATAGAATGACACAAGCATTTGAATTTATTAAAACCTGAAAATAGATCATGTGAAGTAAGAGTCCAAAACATATATTCTACAACCTGTCAAAAAGGATACACTTTAAGAATGAAAATAGAGGAGGGCAAAAGGAAGGTATTACCTGAATCTGGTTTCCAGGCCATAGATTTAGTCTTGAAGTTCCAAAAGTCTCTATTTAAATCTGTTACTAAAGTCTGTTCTGTTTATATTACTACCTTCACCAAAAGCATTTCTTCAACAGTCATCTTATCAAAAAAGCACTGAAGCCATTAGCTATACTGGTTAGCAATCTATCAGCAAATCCAATAGTTAATTTAGTTAATTGCATAGGCTACATCAAGCACATGCAAGCAAGTTGCCATCATTAAAATTAAATTTGGATCTAAAGATAGCAGATGTGCTTAGTGAATGGAAGATGACAGAAATATCTTCATAAAATGAAAGAGGTTTTAAAAAAATTTTTTTTAAAGAAGGAAGTTATGGGAAAAAGATACTCAAAAGGGGAAAGTTTGTTATATTTTATTATTTGTAGAGTCATATAATATGTGCCATTTTTTTGGGCAATAGTCCTCAGTGCAGTAAAGTATTCATTCTATAAATCATTTGCTAGATCATATGCAAGGGTTACTTTGAAAAAATGTCATTAAAAATCTTTACTAGTGAATGACTGATCTGATTTTAACATAACTATCAAAATACACAAACACACATAGCATACACACACATACTAGCTTGGTAGAGAAATCTTTGTCCTCAAGACAGTAGTGAAAATTCTAAATAAGTTTTGTTTTGAACAGAACGTTTTTTGTTCATATTATCATAAATGGGAGAGTACCATAAATGGGAGAATATTTCCTCCTTCAAATCTTTGATAATATCAATAAAAATATGTTGTGCATACTCTATTCCCAGACATGCAATGCAATGTGCTTTAAGGCAAAAAATAAGGAAAGCTTAAAATGATTAAGTTTGTAATTGATATTTCATTTTCTTTATAGGGTTATTGGCAAAGGTTTGCTATCCTTACCAGACTCTTAGAACTAGGACGTACGTTAATTTAGAGCAAATTTGAGACTTTAAAGCTTCTGTTTTATATAATGGTTTTATAGATATAACTACCTGATTTTAGGTGTTTCTAAATCAATTTTGTCTGTAATTTTTAACTCCACCTTTATGAAAATTACAACCCTTAAGAATGATCCTAAAACTTAGAAAACAAGCAATACAATTGAACAAAGAATATCTCATCTTAAATGACTTCAAATGTCAAAAAAATTAGGGGAGAAAATACCTAACAAATTCCTTTGAAAACCAGGGATCTTATTTACATAATTTTTAAAAATAGAAATAAGAAATTAGCAACATGCATATAAAAAACAAAAAAAAGAGAAAGTAAACAAAAAAGAAAAGCCAAAAGAAAGGAAGTTAGTGTAGCTGGGCCAGACTTACATGCTGCCTATCTTAGAAGGGAAGCCAGATGGGGGAGGGAGCTCTTTTTCCCTAGCAGAAGTACCACTTGTCTCTGTATTCATTCCAATCTCTTGCCCTTCTGCAACAGGTGTAAGAGGGCCAGGCAAGGAGGCATCTCCTGTACTAGTGTCTGAAGCTAGTTCACTGCTATCTGCATACAGCAATTCCATTTGAGTGGTGGTTCTCCTTCGGGCCTAGTCAGAGAATGGAAGGAAAAGCAATCAGGAGCAAACTTTTGCAGAGAGGATTAGGGAAAAGAGATTTAATATTAGTTTGAAATAGGTAAAAACATTTAGCATGTCATTTCCTAGCAAGTGTGTCAAACATAGCATGTAAGATAGTGACAAGCCAGAGCTGTAGCCAGATAAGACCTTTAAATGCCATAGTAATAGCCAACATTTATGTTGTATTTATTGTATGCCAGACATTGTTCAAACACTTTATTATATTAGCATATACTACCATTATCAAAATTCACAAATGAGGAAACTAAGGCACAGAGAAAGTAATTTACCCAAAGTCTCACAACTAGCAAGTGGCAAAGTCAGATTCAAAAACAAGCAACTTGTCACCAATATGACTGTGCTACCCTGCCACTCGTGGCCAGCTCCCTCAACAAAGAATTTTTGTAAAAAAGAAAGAAATGAAACCAAAAGTTAACTGCAGGTAAGCTCAACTAAATTCTGATTTTTCTTATGTTTAAATGCTTTATTTAATATCATTTTTAGTTTTAAATTTTATTTTGATATCAAAATTTTATATTTTTAAAATTTTATATTTTTAAAAATTTTACTTTTTAAATCTGCTTCTTAGTTGTGACTTTGTTTTCCTGATGCCTTAGCTGTGTTTTTAACATGCCTGCTAGATAAATCAACACCAGCCTGCACCAGCTCTTGGTGGCACAGTAAGGTAGGGGAAGGTTATTTTCCTAGAATCTAAACTCACTATATACATTCCTTTCCTTACTCTTGAAAACTGACTACGCTGTTGTTGCTCAGTTGTTATTATCACTAAGATATTAAAGGATAATCACAGTGTTTACCAGATGATAAGCCTCTAAAGAGCTAACTAACACACTTGTTTTATTCAACTTTATATCCCCTGTACTTAGCATAATGCTGGTACATACCTATTTAACGTAAAGAGTCAATTTTACTCTTTCAGTGATAAAAAATATATGATATGAGATCCTTCCAGGTATCTTTGCAGATCAAAAGTATTAACTCAGAAAATTTCTGAGAAAAGTAAGCCCTCCAACCAGTTTTTTATATCATCAGTTCTCGTCACTGCCACTAGTCCAAGGCAGAGAGGAATCATTTCCTTAGGAATTCCTAATCACATCAGTTGCTTAAAGAGATGACCTTTAGGGCCACACTTCACACCTCTCTCTGGCATCCCAGCAGGGTATGAATAAGTAGACTCTCATAGGGCCTGAAAGACTTTCAGGACCATAATAGATTCCCTCCTGGACTTAAGATGGGATCCAAACCATACTAGGATGTTTTCTTTGAGTTTGGGTAACTTCTGCTTAGCCTCTTAGAATAATAAAATACCAACCACGTGTTGCAAAGCCAGTAGTTCAAGGATCATACATACAGTCTGGATATGTTTTTTGATTGGCTTGACCAGTGTTTTAAAGATCAGGAAATCCTACACAAAAATCTTTATTTACAGCTTCTTTGAAAACAAACAGAAGACCTAATAATCTCAGGCCTATAACTCCTTGTGGCAAATATGAGCAAGAGCTAAGTGGTGGTTATTTGCTTAGATGAAGCATGTTCTGTCCAGGTAATCACAATGACCCCTCCTCATTATTCTACAGCCAAATTACTCATTTACAGTACCTATTCACTATGAGCCTTCAATTTGTCCGAATCCATATGCACAAGGTTATTCTTTCCGGTTCTGATTCTTTCCATTCACTTAACAAATATTTACTAAGCACTACTAGGTTTTTAAACATCTTAAGATGGTTAGTTAATTCATCTATTATCAAATGCTATTCAATCTGAAACAGACCATGTGTATCTTACGCATTTAACAGCATGTGTCACCAATGTTTTTCTAACAAATATGCATTATAGCCTCACTAATTTTTAATATATCATGATGATTAAGAGTTGGCTTATTATTCAAACCTCCTCAGGATACTAATTTAACAAAATAAATATGAAACACTTAAGAACATACTAGAATGTTACAATTTCAAAAGTTTCCTGCCAATTTACAAATTTTGCAAATTCATGCTATATGCCACTATAGGATCTACAATATCTTTTATTGTTAGGAAATTTAGGTGACTTTAATAAATTAGCATATAACTTCCTTAATGGGTGATAAAACTTTTAGGAAAAATTTGGAAAAAAAAATAATTGATCTCCACAATTATATCTTTTCCAGGGAAAAAGTACAATAATGCAGTAAAACACAAGCTCCACAAAGCAGAAATGTTTCAATATAATTTTTTTTCAAAGGAGAATATGATAATTATAGAACTAAATTTCTTACACATGGGAGCTCTGTTAAAGTATGCCAATTTATTAACTTACTAAGGGTCTGAGGCATTTGTTTATTTGTTTATTGAGCCAGACAGGAGGCTCAATCTCACAACTCTGAGATCATGACCTGAGCCAAAATCTTAACCAACTGAGCCACCCAGGTGGCCCTGAAATCTGTGTTTAATAGTGATAACAAAAACAGTGGGAAAGGGTGCTTACCTGCTCTTTTCAATTCTCCTTACCTTGCTTTTAGGTTTCACTTCACCACAAAGTTTCATAAGATCTGAAGACAGCGTGCTATACACAAGTAATTAATCACAGATTAAAAGGGAAGTTATTATAGAAAACTGGATGTCTTCTATGTTTATAACTATAGAAAACACCTTATATATTTATGGGGAAGAAAAGACAACATTTAAAAACAAAATGAACTAATTAAAAAATAATTCATTTTTTTCCTTAAATATCTTGGTATTTTTATTTTAAAATTTGTGGTGGAAAAAAAAATTTGTGGTGGTTAAGTATGACTTAGTTTGGCTTCCATAATATTGTTTCTCATGTTATTCACTTAGCCATAAAATTCAAATTAGTTGATGGTAATTTTTTGAAGGAGCAAGATAAAAGTAATTAAAATATTACAGAAACAAGTAAAATCTATTAAGTTTCTAAAGGCTCTCTTACCTTCCTTCTGATCCTGGGCTGTTTAAAGGTGCTTCTTCATCAGTACTATCCTCTACATTTTCTAAAAAAAAAAAAAAGTGTCCGAAACCGAAGTATTACCCACATGTCAAAATTTGAATGACTGCAATCCCTATGTCATAATTAATATCATCAGCCCAACAACTCAATATGGGCAGTTTGGTTTTAGTAACTGAATCCAAATAGAAATGTAGAAAAATATTTCTAAGAAACCCCTCTGATTATGTGTCCTAAAATGAGAAAAAGTATTCAAAGTAAAAAAATCACAAGTTCAGATCATAAAACACAGAAGAACAACATTCACAGGATGGAAATGAGATCATGTATCTATCAGAGTATGGATAATTGTATCTATTTTTCAGAGAATGTATTTATCCCGTGTCATTCAAATATATGAAAAAACAGAGTAAAGTACAAGATTAAAGTAGATGCTGCATGAGCTCCCTTTGATGTACTAAGCCAAATTCAAAAACTATGTAAGTATAAACATACTTGCTGTATTTTAATCAGTATGCCAACTTACTTAGGTATCTTCCTTTTTAATTTTTGTTTCCAAGTAAAGAGTAAGAGTGTGTGCATGTGTAAAAGGTATTTAGAAGTTACACATCAGCATGCAGCTCACTCACAGGTACATAAAAGACAAAAACAATAGATTTGCATGCAACAGTTTTATAAATAAATACAAGTAAATTACCACTATTTCAGAATAACTGTAACAGAGGAGTAAAAAAAGAGGAGGAAAAGCAAACAAGTAAACTAGTAGGAAGTCTGTAAATCAAACAGCCACCAAAAGTAAATTATTTAAAATGTCAGTGAGCCCCAAACATAGGGCAGGTTTTTAAAACATACACATATTATTATAGAACGAATCCACAAAAGTAAAGACAGTATAAATGACATCTATTAATGAAAAATATGTATAATTCATTCCCTTTTAACTTTTTATTTTATACATGTGGATCGCAGACAACTAATTCCTTTCTCTGATGCTCTCTTTCTTCGCAGCAAAGGGAGCCTACCTAGGACCCATACAAAGGGAATTTATTTTCTGAAGTGAAGAAAACGATGGTCTTGAAGGCAATGTGTATCTCAAAGCCCACCACTAGAGGGAGGCTCGACGACTTGTTCGCGGAAAGGATAACTGAGGGCTAAGGTGACTTGACAATACTGAACATGAGATTATAGAGAAATGAGAAACTAGTCTTTATTTTCACATATATAAAAATGGGCTAAGAATGGCTAGTATTTTTCTTGTAGAGGCCAGTTAGTATGAAACCAGTTAGTATGTTAAACATCATGAGAGTGCTTAGTAAAAACTCCTGCTAATACATGTATAAATAATTAGGAATTATGGTTTAACATAACCAACCTGGCAAAAGGATAGAAGCCCCCACCCAGAAAGTCATCAAATCAGACTCCTCTCCAGGATTGAGCTTAGTCTGAGCACCACAGTCACTACTAACCTGTTAACTCTGAGAATACACATCTAGCCCACTACCAGCTTCCTTTTTTATCACAGAATTAAAGCTAAAGGCAGAGACTTGCAACTCCTGAATACCTTAAAGTCCATTTTTATTTAGTGTAAAGTTGTACAGTCTTACTTCACTGGAAGTTAACCAGGTATTTTTAAGTCTTTAAGTTATTTTTTTAAGTCATTAAAATAAAGTGTATACAAAAGAGTTAACATAGAAGCCCAAAGACCACTATCCTTAAAAAGGCCTGTTTGCAAAGTGGGACTTTGTCTGGCATCTGGAAATTTGATTCTCAGAGCGTCCCCTGTCATTAGTTAACTTATGAAGGTACTGTACCTAGAATGGTTGTGCCTAGACCATAGAATAACATGGTCTATGCTAAGCTTCTGCTTTCCTTCTGGAGTCTTGAATCCTGGTACATACTATGTAGATGGCACCTACGTGACCAGTCCCCAGGAAAAGGGGTCTAAGCTTCCTCAGGTTCTAAGTGTCTAATGAACTTGCCTGGGCATAAACGTTGTACACATGCTGCTGCATTTTCCTTCCAGAGGGAAAGGATCATTCTATCTCCCACAGAAGGGAGAGAGCATAAGGAAAACTGGACATGGATTCCTCCAGACTACATCTGTGAGGTTTTTTTACCCTTGTGATCCAGCTGTGCATCCTTCCTACACTGCTCTCATGAACTCTTGCTATGAATACAATAATATGCTGAGCCCCATAGCAAGTCTCCAAAGATAGGTATGATCTTAGGGACCCTAACATAGGGAAAAAGAAGAGGATAATAAAGATTATCTTCAAGGGCTACAAAAAGCACACACATATTAGCAAGGCCCACCTTCTAGCCTTATGTTCCATTGTTCTATGCCATGTGCTTGTTGCTGAGGGCACCAACCATGCACACAACATTGTGGCTAAGTCTCTGTGTTTTAATTTGGTCATTGCCTGGAGTGACTCTTCTCTGTTCCCTTTCCACCTTGTCTTTGCCTAGCTAACTCTTTTTCTTCTTTTGTGTTCCAGCTCAAATGTCATCTCCTCCAAAAAGCTTTTATCAACTCCTCCATTCTTGTTGGGTAGCATCACTCAGTGTTCCTATAACTCCCTGTATACATTTCAATCACTGCCCTCACTGAATGTATCATACTCTGTTCATAGTCTCTCACTTGATGCAAGGCATCAAGTCAATGAGAGAAAGATTTTAGATCTTATTTGAATCCTAGCACTCATCCCAACGCTTGAGGTACAATAGGAGTTAAGTACAGTTCTCTAGCTTCTGCCGATCTAACTTCCATTTTGTTTCTCCTTCCATGTTTTTCCTCCAAGCACCTCTGGGCTAGATTATGGCCCCCGTCTCTAGCGCAGATTTCAGTCATAGAGACACAGGTTAGCTCAGCTGAATGGGTTGCCACTCTCTGCTTCTGACCCTTTTTCAGCTGTAGATAAATGAAAGTTGTTTGAAGGTTGTGAAAAAGTAGCACTACCCATCAAATTAGCAGTTTAATATCTTTTGCACAAAAGGATATCAAGAAGGACATTTGCACTTTCTACCAAGTTAAAAGAGACAGTAGACTTAAATAAGAATTCACTTATTACTATAGGTTGGGCCAGAAAGAAAAAAAACAAGGAGCAGGAGAGGGAGGAGAGAGAAGAAGAGGAGAAGAAACATGCCTGATAACACATGGAATGTTAAAAAAATTCTAGTTATACTCCAGGAACTTGGGCAGTCTTGGTCAGGATATAACCAATCCTACTTTTTCTACCTGTACTTGTTATAGCATGAGTAGATTAAAAGTAGTGGCCTTTCCACACATATATTATACAATTGATCTCAAGGAAATACTATGTTGAGATTAACATGTGGTATAAACATCAAAAAAAATCAAATAGCTCATGTATTTTATTTGTGTAACATCTTATTTAAAACTAATTCAGATGTATAGATTATATTTAAATTCTAATGACACATACAGGTAAGTACATTTACTCTTTCAGTTATAGTCCTTTCCTTTACTTAAAAGCATTTTTTTTAAGATTTTATTTATTCATTCATGAGAGACAGAGAGAGAGAGAGAGAGAGAAAGGCAGAGACACAAGCAGAGGGAGAAGCAGGCTCCACGCAGGGAGCCTGACATGGGACTCAATCCCAGGACTCCAGGATCATGCCCTGGGCCAAAGGCAGGCGCTAAACCACTGAGCCACCCAGGGATCCCCTACTCATCAGCATTTAAAAAACTTTTGGCAGCTGTGTACTTAGAATCAGATAAGATTTTGAAATAATTTTAATTAAATAAAAACCGCTCCAAAATAATCATTTAGAAAAATCTCAAGTAATAAAATTGCCCTGATACTCCTGGTCCTTCATGTGTATAATCACTAACAGGAGCAGAGATATTATTAATGGGTGGGTATAATTCATGTAAATGTTACAGTGGCAAGAGAAAAAGGTTGAAAATTTCAATACTTGGTGATCTCTAAAGCCCATTCTAATCTAAAAATATTATAATTATAAATACTGTTTCAGTCTATTCATATAAAATATCTGAAGAATTTTATTTAATTTATAAAGTTAAAATATATGTTTTGAATTTTATAAAAATTAAGAATAGCCGAGAATCTAGCAAATATATACTGAAGACAAATATATACCTAAGATATATGCTAAGGAAAGTTAATTATGAGGTTAAAACAACAGATGCAAGTTAACAGATATATTTAAAAACTAAAAAGAAATGTATACTCCATTTTTTTCCTACAAGAAAGAGAAAGAAGGGCTTATGAAACTGGAGCCACAGCTGGAGGTCAAAAAATAAAAGAGAAAATTAACTAAAGCCTACTTCTTTAAATATCTAATAGTTTTTAAATAGGAAGGACAAAAGACTTAGTATGTTTGTGGTCATGGATATATTTCAAAAAAGATCATGCAAAAACCAGTTGGCTGCCAATAAAAACTTTAAACATAAAATGTACCACAATTAGTGTACATGAACAATTAGTAATTCATGCAGCTGTAGGGTACACAGAAAGCTAAACATACTTACCTAAAGGTACGCTATCTAGATCTGTGTAAATAACAGCAAAAAGGAAACAAAAAGCAATACTCCAATCAAAACAGATCCAATGTTAAGAACTCCCACATAAAACAAGATTATGTACCATTTATAAGATACATAGAATAGATGCCATAGAAAACATTTATTATTTTTCAAGGCAGTTAGATATGCAGAGTAAAGTAATGAAACTTGGTTAATATTTTAAATAACCAATTCAGAAACTTAGTTGATCCACAAAAACTAATTGCTTAATAAGGTTAAATAAGCCTTTTTAAGTTGATAATCATTTGTTGGAATGACAATAATTACATCCCCCAAATTTATACATGCAAATTAAAGAAAGAATAATTATTACATAAGTAAATACAGCATCTATTCAGTCAAGCAATAGGGGAAAGAGATATAGTATAGCATTCTCAAAGAGCAAAGCTACCATGCAATTCATTTAACTGAGATTTAGTCCAAATTACCTTGTAAAGCATGGCCTAGTAAAGCATCTAGCTCAGGATTTAATTCTGCTTTCTCTTTCAACATATGGAATAGAAGCTGGTTTTGTGTAGCACTGGTTATTTCAGTTTGTTTAAGCCGACCTTCAAGTACTTTAATTTGAGCCTCTTTCTGAGCAGCCTGAAGACCCTGTAATGACACCAAAACAGAAGACCCTGTAATGACACCAAAACATAATACTACTAATAATAATAACAATAACA